>NW_028327187.1:47375591-47526258 GCF_987537825.1 Furipterus horrens
CAGAGTATCTGGGCACCCCATAATCCAATCAAGTTGACACATAACTTTATTTGTAGCACCCAATTAATAAATGGGCAAAAGACCTAAATAAACACTTCTCCCAAGAGGCCATACAGAGGGTCCATAGGCATATGAAAGAACACTCACCATCACTGGCCATCAGAGAGATGCAAATAAAAACCACAATGAGATACCACTTCATACCAGTCAGAAAAGCCATCATCAATAAATAAACAAATTATAAGTTCTGGCAAGAATATGGAGGAAAGGGAATTCTAGTGCACTGTTGGTTCGGAATGCAGACTGGTACAGCCACTATGGAAAACAGTTTGGAATTTCCTCAAAAAACTAAAAATGGAACTGCCTTTTGAACCAGTGATTCCACTGCCAGGATTATACCCGAAGAATCCTGAAACCCCAATTCAAAAGAACTCTTGCACCCCTATGTTCATAGCAGTGCTATTTACAATAGCCAAGTGCTGGAAAAAACCTAAGTGCCTATCTGTAGATGAGTAGATCAAAAAACTGTGGTACATTTACACAATGGAATATTATGCAACAGAAAAGAAAAAGAAACTCCTATCATTTGCAATAACATGGATGAAACTAGAGAGAATTATGCTTAGTGAAATAAGCCAGGCAACAAAAGACAAATACCATATGATATCACCTAATACAGGAAGCTAATGGACAACACAAACAAATGAGCAAAATTCAACCAAAGGCATGTAAACAAGGAACAGCCTAACAGTTACCATGGGGGAGAGGGGAAGTGTTTAGTAAAGGGACTAGTATAAATAATCCATGTACAACTAGGTGGGGATTGACTGTGGGAGAAGGGGTGGGCTGGGGGGGACAATGGGGAAATAAGTGGGACAAATGTAACAGAAAAACAATAAATAAATCAAAAATTTTTTAAATACTTAAAAAATTAACTGAAACAGCATGCAATTGTTCATAGTATTAATCCTTTTTTATTTTTGTAAGTTGATAGTATTGTCACCTTTTTCTTTACTACTCCAAAGAATTTGAGTCTTCTCTTTTACATGGAACATTCTCAAAAATACAGCACATGATAGGACACAAAACAAGCCTCAATATATTCAAGAAAATTGAAATCATATCAAGCATTCACTCAGACCACAATGGCTTGAAACTAGAAACCAACCCCAAGGAAAAAACTTAAAAACATTCAAATTCATGGAGACTGAATAACATGCTATTGAACAATGAATGGGTTAACAATGAGATCAAGGAAGAAATCAAAAAGTTTCTGAAAACAAATGATACTGAACACACAATAGCCCAAAACCTATAAGACACAACAAATGCAGTTTTGAGTGGGAAGTTCATAACAATACAAGCTTACCTGAAAAAGATAGAAATTTTTCAAACAACCTGACCCTCCATCTACAAGAACTAGAGGAACAACAAACAAGCCCAGAAGGAGTAGAAGGAAGAAAATAATAATCAAGATCAGGGCAGAATTAAATGACACAGAGAATAAAAGAACAATTCAAAAGATCAATAAATCCAGGAGTTGGTTCTTTGAAAAGATAAACAAACTTGACAAGTCTTTAACCAGACTCATCAGGCAAAAAGAGACAGGTTCCAAATAAATAAAATCAGGAACGAAAGAGGAGAAATTTCAACTGATGCCACAGAAATACAAAGGATTTTCAGAAATTACTAGGAACAACTATATGCCAAGAAATTTGACAACCTGAGTGACATGAACAAATTTCTAGAAACATAGTCTTCCAAAACTGAATCAAGAAGATGCAGAAAGCTTGAATGGACTGATAGAAGCTCATGAAATCAAGGCAGAAATCAAAACACTCCCAGCACACAAAATCCCTGGACCAGACGGCTTCACAGGCAAATTTTACCAAACATTTAGGGAAGAGCTAACCCCTATCCTCCTCAAATTATTCCAAAAAAAAATCCAAGAAGTGTGAAGACTCCCAAACTCTTTTCATGAGGCCAGTGTTATCCTAATTACAAAACCAGGTCAAGACAAAAAACGAACACTACAGGCCAATATCACTGATGAACATAGGATGTTAAAATCCTCAACAAAATATTGGCAAACTGAGACTTCTGGCCAAGATGGAGGCATAAATACACACACCGTGTCTCTTCACAACTAAGAAGGAATTTATAACCACTTCAAAACTAAAAAGGAAAAAAAATCTTGAAAATCAAAACTACAGAGTTCAGCAAAGAAATAAAGAAGACATAATCAGCCAGAAAGGTAGGAGTGAAGCCGGGACAGGGACAGTGCTTGGCAGGCACATGGCTGGCAGATGAGGCTAGCAGTGCAGTGACTGTAGCCCTGGTGAAAAACACAGTCATACAGCTTAAATCCAAAAAGCAATCCCAGCCCCAAATCAGACAGATCCCAGCCCCAGACCAGACTGGGTAGCTTGCGGTTCCAGTGCCAGGGAAAATAAAGTTACATTGCTTCTGACTGTGAAAGCCAGTGAGGGTTTGGATGGAGGAAGAAGCTACCAGTCTTGAAAAGGAAGCAGCTTGGTTAGTACGAGAAGGGGGAGAAGTGGCTGGAAAAGCGGCAGCAACCGGCACTGTCCCTTTTCAGACTCCTCCCACCACACTCAGCACCAAAACACAGTGAAACAAATCGCCAGCACTAACCAATACCTAAGGCTCTGCCCCCTATAATATAAAAGATGTGGCAGTCCTACCCAAATTGCAGAGGTAAACACAGAAAGCTGTGAATATGAGGAGACAGAGAAGTATGGCCAAGAAGGGGGAACAAATCAAGGTCCCAGTGACACAACTAAGTAACAAGAAGATAGCAAACCTAACAGATGAGGAATAGCAAACTTAACAGATGCACAGTTTAAGGCATTGGTGATAAATATGCTCACAGACTTCACAGAGAAGGTTAAAGCAGGTTTGGAAAAGAACGAAGGCTATCCTGGGTAAAATGAAGGAAAATCCACATGAAACAAGCAATGAAGGAAAGGAAACCAGGGTTCAGATCAACAAATTAGACTATAAGGGAGAAATAAGCAATCAACCAGTAAAAAAGGAGGAAACAAGAATTGTTTGTTATTTTGAGAAATAACAAAGTAGGAGGAATCACAACATCTGGTATCAAATTATATTGCAAGGCTACTGTAATCAGAACAGTACAGTACTAGTATAAGAACAGACACATAGATCAAGGGAACAGAATAGAGATTGAAAAAATAAACCCAGGTCTCTATGGTCAATTAATATTTGACAAAGGGGGTTGGAGCATAAGAAAGAGTTAAACTAACCTCTTCAATAAATGACGGGAGATCTGGACAGGTACATGCAAAAAAAAAATTTTTAAATAATGACCACCAACTTACAGAATACTAAAATATACTCAAGATAGATGAAAGACTTAAATAAAAGTCATGACACCATAAAAGTCCTAGAGGAAAACATAGACAGTAAACTTTCAGATATCCCACGCAGCAATATTTTCATCAATATATCTCCTAGAGCAAGGGATATAAAGAAAAAATAAATGTGACTACATCAAATTTAAAAGCTTCTGGACACTTCTCCAAGGGGACATACAGAGGGTCCATAGTCATATGAAAGAATGCTCAAGATCATTAGCCATCAGAGAGATGCAAATTAAAACCACAATGAGATACCACCTCACACTGGTCAGAATGGCCATCATCAGCAAATCAAAAAACAAGTGCTGGCGAGGATGTGGAAAAACAGGAACCCTAGTGCACTGTTGGGTGAGTGCAGACTGGTGCAACCACCATGGAAAACAGTATGGAATTTCCTCAAAAAACTAGAAATGGAACTGCGTTTTGATTCAGTTATTCCACTGCTGGGATTATACATGAAGAACCTTGAAACACCAATTCAAAAGAACCTATGAACTTCTATGTTCCTAGCAGTGCAATATACAATAGTCAAATGCTGGAAACAGCCTAAGTGCCCATCTGTGGATGAGTGGATCAAAAACTGTTACATTTACATAATGGAGTACTGCGCAACAGAAAGAAAGAAGGAACTCCTACCTTTTGCAACAGCATGGATGGACCTGTAAACTGTTATGCTAAGTGAAATAAGCCAGGTGGCAAAAGACAAATACAATATGATCTCAACTAATACAGGAAACTAATGAACAAAACAAACTAGCAAAATAGTATTAGAGGCATGGAAACAAAGGACAGACTGACAGTGACCAGAGTGGAGGGAGATGGGGGAAAATGAGGGGAAGAAAAGGAAGGGTTTAGTCAAGGAACTAGTATAAATGACCCATGGGCATGGACAACAGGGAGGGGATTGACCATGGGAAAGGGGGGTGGGACAGGGAAAAGCGATGGAGGAAAATGGGACAACTATAATAGAACAACAAATAAAAAAAGAAATTATAAAAAATTTTCAAACCTTCATGGCTAAAGAAAACGTCAGCAAAATGAAAAGGAACCAATCATAAGGCAAAACATATCTGCCAATGATACATTGGGCAAGGGTTTTATCTCCAAAACATTTAAATAACTTACATGACTCAACACCAGAAGGACAAACAATGCAATTAAAAAATAGGCAAAGGACCTGAACAGACACTTCTTCAAGGAGGACATATAGCAGGCCTATAGGCATATGAAAGGATGCTCAATATCACTAACCATCAGAGAGATGAAAATTAAAACCACAATGAGATACCACCTCATGCCTGAAAGAATGCCCATCATTAACAAATCAACAAGTACTGGCAAGGATGCAGAGAAAAGGGAACCCTAGGGCATTGTTGGTGAGAATGTAGACTGGTGAAAACACTGTGGAAAACAGTACGGAATTTCCTCAAAAAACCAAAAATGGAACTGCCTTTTGATCCAGTGATCCCACTGTTGGAATTATACTCCTGAAACACCAATTCAAAATAACCCGTGTACCCCAATGTTCATAGCAGTGTTATTCACAATAGCCAAGTGCTGAAAACAGCCTAAGTGCCCATCAGTAAATGAGTGGATCAAAAAACTGTGGTACATTTACACAATGGAATACTAGGCAACAGAAAGAAAGAGCTCCTGCTTTTCTTGACATCATGGATGCAACTGGAGAATATTATGCTAAGTGAAATAAGCCAGGCAGTGAAAGACAAATACTATATGATCTCACTTATAAGTGGAACCTAATGAACAAAACAAACAAATTAGCAAAATAGGACCAGAGACATGGAAATAAGGAACAAAATGACAATGACCAGAGGGGAGGGGGGAGTAACAGGGGAAAGAAGGGGTAGGGTCTAGTCAAGGAACAACTATAAAGGACCCATGGACATGGCCAACAGGGTGTGGATTGGTTCTGTGAGGGGATTGACGGGGCAGGGGAGAGCAACAGGGGAAAAATTGGGACAAGTGTAATTGAACAACCGTAAAAAAAAAGAATGAGAAAAGAAAAGAATTTAAGTCCTCTCTTTTTCTTACTCCAGCTAAAGATTTGTCGATTTTGTTAATCTTCACAGATTCAACTTTCGTTTTTCTATTTTTTAATCTCTATTTACATCAACTTTAATATTCGTTATTCTTTTCCTCCTACCTCCCTTGTGTTTAGATTCTTCTTATATTTCTAGTTTCCTAAAGTGAAAGTTTAGTTATTGATTTGAGATATTTTTCCTTTGATAATATAGTTGCTTATAGCTATATTATTTCCTTTGAGTTTTTTATTATCTGAATTCCATGCGTTTCAGTGTGTTGTATTTCATGTTAATTCATTTCTAGATATTTTTTTTATTTTCCTCATGATTTAGTCTTTGGCCCACTTGTTACTTAAGAATGTGTTGTTTAATATTGATATATTTGTGAATTTTCTAAATTTTCTATTAATTTCTAATTTAATTTCACTGTGTTTGGAGAACAGTTTTTATGATTTCAGTCATTTTTAATTCATTAATTCTAGTTTTGTAGCTAAGTATATGGTCTGTCCTGGAAAATGCTCATTGTGCACTTCAGGTGTGTAGGATATTCTATAGATGTCTGCTAGGTCTAATGTGTTTTTAGTCTTATTCAAATTTAATATTTTCTTAACTTTTTCATTTTATTTTATTTTATTTTTTTATTTCACTTTGCATTCAACGCTTTTGTATTAGTTTTCAGGTTTACTGCACTGTGGATAGACATTTATATAGGTTACAGTGTTCCCTGTGATCATCCGAGTGCCCACCTGACAGATCTGTCATTGTGATATTGTTGACTATATTCCCTATGCTTTACCTTATAATCCGGTGCTTACTTTGTAATTAATAGCCTATTGGTACTTCTTAATCCCTTCACATTTTTTTCACCCAGCTCTCCAACACAGCTCCCCTCTGGCATCCATCAATCATTATCTGTATCTGTAATTCTGTTTCTATTTTGCTTGTTCATTTATTTTGTTTCTTAGGTTCCATATAAGAGTGATATCACACAGCATTTGTCTTCACCTGTCTGGTTTATTTTATTTATCATAATACCCACTCCACCAATGCTGTCACAAATAGTATGATTTCATTCATTTTTATGCTAAATAATATCCCATTGTCTATATGTACCACATTTTTTTTACCCAGTCATCTATTGATGGGCACTTAGGTTGCTTCCATACCTTAGTTATTGTAAATAATGCTGAAATAAACATAAGGGTGCATATATCTATTCAAATTAGTATTTTAGATTTCCTTGGATAAATACCCAGAAGTGGAATTACTGACTCATAATGTCCTTCAGTATTTAATTTGTTATGGAACCTCGATACTATTTTCTGTAATGAATGTGCCAATTTGCAACCCTACCAAGAGTTCACAAGGGTTCCCTTTTCTCCAGATTTTTATCAATTCTTGTTTTTTGTTGATTTATTGATGATAGCCATTCCGAGAGGTCTGAGATTTTCACTGTGGTTTTCATTTGCATTTCTCTGATGATTAGTGACATTGAGCATCTTTTAATATGTCTAAAGGCCATCTGTATGTCCTCTTTGGAGGAATGTCCTCTTTCCACTTTTTAATTAGGTTCTTTTTGTTTTACTAGTATTAAGTTGTATAAGTTCCTTATAAATTTTGTATATTAAACCCTTATCAGATGAATTATTGGTAAATATGTTCTTCCATTCAGTAGGTTGTCTTTGTTTTGTTGATGATTTCCTTTGCTGTGCAAAAACCTTTTAGTTTGATATAGTCCCATGTGTTTATTTTTTGTTTTTTTCCCTTGCTCGAGGATATACAGCAGAAAAACATATTGCCTAGAGAAATGTTCACGATTTTACTGTCTCTGTTTTCTTCTAGGAATTTTATAGTTTTAATTTTTAAGTTTAAATCTTTAATTCACTTTGAGTTTATTCTTGTATATGATGTAAGACAGTAGTCTAGTTTGATTTTTGATTTTTGATTTTTTGCATGTATCTGTCCAATTTTACCAACAATACTTATTGAATAGACTTTTTACCACATTGTATGTTTCTCCTTTGTCAAATATTGCCAATACAGGCCCTGATTCAGGTGGTTCAGTTGGTTGTGCTTTGTCCCATAAAACATGAATTTATTTCTGGGCTCTATTCTGTTTCATTGATATATATGTCTGTTTTTATGGAAGTACCATACTTTTTTATTGTTATAAGCTTGTAGTATAGTTTGATACTGATAGTATGACTCCTCCAACTTTGTCCTTCTTTCTCAAGATGGCTGCAGCTATTTGGGATCTTTTCTGGTTCCATATAAATTTTTGGATTATTTGTTCTAATTCAGTGACATACACCATTGGCATTTTGATAAGAATTGCTTTAAATCTATAGATTGCTTCGGCTTGTATGGACATTTTAATAATGTTAATTCTTACTTATGAGCATTGTATATGCTTTCATTTATTTGTATTTCTCAGTTTCTTTCTTCAGTAGCTTACAATTTTCTGAAGTACAGATATTTTACCTCCTTGGTTAAGTTTATTCCTCGGTATTTTTGAAGCTACTGTAAAAGGGATTTTTTTCTTAGGTTCCATTTTTGATATTTCATTATTGGTGTTAAAAATGCAACTGACTTTTTAATATTTATTTTGTATCCTGCTACTTTATTGAATTCATTTATCAATCTTAGTAGGTTTTTGGTCAAATCTTTAGGATTTTCTCTATACAGTGTCATGCCATCTGAAAATAATGACAGTTTTACCTCTTCTTATCCAATTGGAATATCTTTTATTTCTTCTTTACTGTTTCCTGTAGCAAGGCTTCCCATTACTATGTTGAATAAGACTGGTGAAGGTGGACATCCCAGTCTTGCTCTGATCTTAAGAAAAATGATTTTAGTTTTCCCATTGAGTATGATAACTGTGGGTTTGTTATATATGGTTTATATTATGTTGATGTGCGTTGCCTCTATTCTCACTTTGCTGAAAGATTTTAATCATACATAAAATGGTGCTGTACTTTGTCAGAAGGTTTTTCTGTGTCTAGTGATATGATTATATGATTTTTATCTTTCATTTTGTTTATGTAGTATATTTTGTTAATTGAAATATAGATATTGAACAATTCCAATTTATCTTTTTCTTTTTTGTTCTATTTTTTCTTTTTTTAATTTATTTATTATTTTTCTATTACAGTTGTCCCATGTTTTCCCATTGCTCCCCGCCAGCCCACCCCTTCTCCCATAGCCAACCCTCACCCTGTTGTACTTGTCCATGGGTTGTGATTTCTCCTTTCTCATTTCTGATATTGTTTATTCTGGTTCTCTTTTTTTCTTGATGAGTTTAAATAAAGGCTTGTCCATTTTGTTTATCTTATCAAAGAATCAGCTCCTCGTTTTATTGATCTTTTGAATTGTTTGTTTAGTCTCTATGTGATTTAATTCTTCTATGATCTTATTTTTTTCTTTTTTTTAATTTTATTTTTTGGTTTTTCAATTACAGTTGTCCCATTTTTTCCCCATTGTTTCCCCCAACCCAGCCCAACCCTTCTCCCACAATCATATCCCTCTCCATTATCCATGTCGATGAGTCATTTTGACACATTCCTGGACTAAATCCTTCCCTTACTTATCCCCGCTTCACTCCCTCCCCCCTCTCCCTTATTGAATGTTATTCTCCTCCTTGTCCTATTTAGTTCATTTGTTTATGTTGTTCTTTAGTTTCCTGTATTAGGTGATATCATATGGTATTTTTCTTTCTTTGCCTGGCTTATTTCACTAAACATAATTCTCTCTACTTCCATCAATGTTGTCGCAAATGGCAGGGTTTCCTTCTTTCTCTCTGCTACATAGTATTCCATTGTGTAAATGTACCACAGTTTTTTTTAATGTGTCTTATTGATTAGTGTTACATTTGTTCCAATTTCCCTTCCCTCTGCTCCCCTCCACCCCGTGGCCCCCCTCCCTCCCCTTGTCCCCCCCTTTTAGTCCATGTCCATTGGTTGTACATGTAGTTCTTCTCAACCTCTCTCTGTCTATTCCATTCCCTCCTATGATGTTTCTTAATTCCTATACCATCTCCCTCCCACTCCCCCTTCCCCTTCCCTTCTGACCTCCCCCCCAATATGCTCCCCATATCTATAGTTTTTTTTCCACTCTCATTGCCTATTTAGTTTACCTTTGCTTCAATTTCCTAGCTTCTGTTGTTGTTTCTTGTGATGCAGTTTTCATTTTAGTGTTCATAGTTTTGATCCTCCTTTTCCTAAACCAGTCATTTTAACATCTCATATAACAGTGATTTGGATCTAATGAACTCTTTCAGTTTTATTTTGTCCTGGAAACACTTTCTCTGCCCTTCTATTCTGAATGACAGCTTCGCTGGATAAAGTATTCGTGGTTGTAGGTTTTGGATTTTCATTGCTTTGAATATTTCTTTCCAGTCCCGTCTTGCCTGCAGGGTCTCCCTTGAGAAGTCAGCTGATAGTCTAATTGGGACCCCTTTGTACATGATTCTTTTCTTCTCACTTGCTGCTTTTAAGATTCTCTCTTTTCCTTTAACTTTTGACATTTTGATTATAATGTGTCTTGGAGTGGTTCTCCCTGGGTCCAGTTTTTTTGGAACTCTCTGTGCTTCCTGGACCTGTAAGTCTATTTCCTTCCCCAAGTTTGGGAAATTCTGCTTTATTATATTTTCACTTAATTTTTCAATTTCTAGCTCTTCTTCTTCGCCTTCTGGCAATCCGATAATTCGTATATTCGATCTCTTATAGCTGTCCCAGAGGTTTCTGATCCTCTCGTCATTTTCCTTGCTTCCCGTTTTTTCTCTCTGCACTGGTTGACTGTTTGTTCCTTCTCTGTGTTCTGGTTTGTTGATTTGAACTCTGGATTTTATTTCCTCAACATCTGTCTCATATGAGGTTTTGTTCCTTTCAGTATGAGTGTTTTTCAATTCTTTCTCATCTTTTTCCAGATCTTTTGTTAATTCAGTAAGCCACCTGATAACAATGGCCCTGAACTGAGCCTCTGACAGGTTTCTTATTTGTTCATCTGTCAGGTTCTTCATCTGTTGCCTGGTGAGCTGTGCCACCAGGATTTCTATAGTTGTCTGCCTCATTTTGACAGATGCGTTTTGTTTTCTTGGGCCGGCTATAGGGGGCAGTGCCTGTGAACTAGTCACAACCCAGCAACCGGTGGCCATCCGCAACCTTTTTCGCCGCGCTGTGGTGCTTTGTGTGTGGGTGGGAGTCCAAGATGGATTCCCACAGTTATTCTGCTAGGAGACTGGGATCCATCTTCCCACCCTCTGAGCCTCAGTGTTCCGGGCGGTGTGGTGGTTGCTTTTCCCAGCGTTGAGGTCGCAAGCTGCTGGTGTTAGACTACAGCTGAGATTGCTCTCCCTGCCGCTGTCCCTGGTGCTACTGCAAACAGCTCCACCCCCTTTCACTCTTCTTACCTGCCCAAATGGCGCCACTGGTTTATAACTTTGTACACTGGGCTTCCGTGTAGTTTTATTTTCTGGAATTTCTAGTTATCTTTTGTTTTGAAGTAGGTGTATTCCTCTCTAGTTGTAGAGGGAGACAGAGCGTGTCCATCTAAGCCTCCATCTTGGCCGGAAGTCGCTGTACCACAGTTTTTTAATCCACTCATCTACAGATGGGCACTTAGGCTGTTTCCAGCACTTAGCTATAAGCAGTGCTGCTATGAACATAGCGGTGCATAAGTTCTTTTTAATTAGGGTTTTATGACGTTTTGGGTATAATCCTAGCAGTGGAATTGCTGGTTCAAAGGCAGTTCCAGTTTTAGTTTTTTGAGTTAATTCCATACTGTTTTCCACAGTGGCTTCACCAGTCTGCATTCCTAGCAACAGTGCAGTAGGGTTCCCGTTTCTCCACATCCTTGCCAGCACTTGTTGTTTGTTGATTTGTTGATGAAGGCCATTCTGACAGGTGTAAAGTGGTATCTCATTGTGGTATTTATTTGCATCTCTCTGATGGCTAGTGATGTTGAGCATCTTTTCATGTCTATAGACCTTCTGTATGTTCTCTTCAGAGAAGTGTTTGTTCAGGTCTTTTGCCCATTTTTTAATTGGGTTTTTTGTTTTCTTGATGTTGAGTCATATAAGCTCCTCATATATTTTGGAAATCAGTCCCCTGTCTGAGATATCATTGGCAAATATGCGTCCCCATATTGTTGGTTTCCTTTTCATCTTGCTGATGTTTTCTTTTGCTGACCAGAAACTCTTTAGTTTTATGCAGTCCGAATTGTTTATTTTTTCCTTTATTTCTCTTGCCTTAGGAGATGTATTTGTGAAAATATTGTTACATGGGATATCTGAAATTTTACTGCCTATGTTTTCCTCTAGGGCTTTTATGGTGTCATGGCTTACATTTAAGTCTTTCATCCATCTCGAGTTTATTCTCATGTGTGGTGTAAGTTGGTGATCTAGTTTCATTTTTTTGCACATATTTGTCCAGTTCTCTAAGAACCATTTGTTGAAGAGGCTCTTCTCACTCCATTCTATGTTCCTTCCTGCTTTATCAAATATTAGTTGAACATATAGTCCTGGTTTTATTTCTGGACTCTCTGTTCCATTGGTCTATATGTCTGTTCTTATGAAGTACCTGAGTGTTTTGATCACAGTGGCTTTGTCGTATAGTTTGAGGTCTGATATTGTTATTTCTCTGGCTGTGTTCTTCTGTCTCAAGATTGCTTTTGTTATTTGGGCTCTTTTTTGGTTCCATATGAATTTTTGAAGTATTTGTTCTAGGTCTGTGAAATATGTCATTGGTATTTTAATAGGGATTTCATTGAATCTGTAAATATCTTTGGGTACTGTGGCCATATTGATGATATTGATTCTTCCCATCAAAGAACATGGTATTTGCTTTCATTTATTTGTATCTTCCTTAATTTGTTTCTTCAATGTTATGTAATTCTCAGAGTATAGGTCTTTTATCTCTTTGGTTAAGTTTACTCCTAGGTATTTTATTTTTCTTGTTGCTAGAGTAAATGGTATTTTCTTTTTTGTTTCTGTCTCCGATATTTTACTTTTGGTGTACAGAAATGCCTTAGATGTCTGCATAATTATTTTATACCCTGCTATTTTGCCAAATTCGCTTCTTATATCGAGTAGCTTTTTAGTGGAGTTTGTAGGGTTTTCTATGTATACTATCATGTCTTCCAGAAATCCTAAAGAGCGGGAAACCAGTCCTGCTACAGCCGCTCCACCATCTACTCTGTCTCTGCTGGAAGGAGGGTTACATCCCCCAGGATATGAGAGACGCCAACATTATCACCATGTACAAGAACAAAGGAGACCGCAGCGACTGCAACAACTACCGGGGCATCTCTCTCCTCAGCGTCGTCGGCAAAGTATTCGCCCGGGTCGCTCTTGCCCGCCTGCAGTCCCTTGCTTCCTGCGTCTACCCAGAGTCCCAGTGTGGCTTCAGAGCTGGCCGATCAACAGTGGACATGATCTTCTCCCTACGCCAGCTGCAGGAGAAGTGTCACGAGCAGCATAAACCACTCTACCTCGCCTTTATCGACCTCACGAAGGCGTTTGATCTGGTCAGTCGGAGCGGACTCTTCAGCTTGCTACGGAAGATTGGCTGTCCACCACATCTGCTTGCTGTGGTCATGTCCTTTCACGACAACATGCACAGCATGGTGTCCTACAACAGCGCATCCTCTGAGGCCTTCCCAGTCAGCAGCGGAGTAAAGCAGGGCTGCGTCCTCGCGCCTACGCTGTTCGGAATCTTCTTCTCCATGCTCCTCCAATACGCCTTTAAGGACTGCAGCGAGGGTGTCTTCATTCACACCAGATCCGATGGCAAGCTCTACAACCTGGCCCGTCTACGAGCCAAGAACAAAGTCAAAGAGGTGCTCATCCGTGAGATGCTCTTCGCCGATGACGCAGCTTTGACATCACACTCCGAAGAGGGACTCCAGCAGCTAGTCACTTGCCTTTCCCACGCATGCAAGGAGTTCGGACTAGCCATCAGCCTGACGAAGACGAACGTTATGGCTCAAGGCACGGGGACTCCCCCATGCATCACCATCGATGGATACACCCTGGAGGTTCTCAACGACTTCACTTACCTCGGGTCCACCATCTCGAGCTCTCTGTCAGTCGACTTGGAGGTCAACCGGAGAATCGCCAGGGCAGCCACAGTTATGGCCAGACTGAACCGGCGAGCGTGGAACAATTCCAGCCTCACTGAGAAAACCAGACTGCGCATCTACCAAGCCTGCGTACTCAGCACTCTCCTCTATGGCAGCGAGACGTGGACCACCTACGCAAGGCACGAAAGGAAACTCAACAGCTTCCACATGAGGTGCCTGCGACGCGTCCTGCATGTCACCTGGCAGGATAAGGTTCCCAACACCGAGGTGCTGAAGCGAGCCAATATGAGCAGTTTGCATGCAGTTCTTAGTGAGAGACGCCTCAGGTGGCTCGGCCATGTCAAAAGAATGGATGCAGGCCGTATCCCCAAAGACCTCCTCTACGGCGAGCTAGCAGAAGGCAAGAGGATGACAGGGCGCCCAAAACTGCGGTTCAAAGACATCTGCAAAAAGGACATGACACAATGCTCCATCAATCTCAACACATGGGAAGTTCAAGCAGACGACCGCCTAGCCTGGAGGCTCGCGGTCAGGCAAGGTACGTCACGCGCGGAGGCTGCGCGCAACGAGGAGGCGGCCCAGAAAAGATCGAGGCGGAAGCAGCGTCAACAGCAGCAACAACAGCCATCTGCCTTCACCTGTAACAAGTGCGGCAGGGATTGTCACTCCCGAGTCGGACTGCACAGCCATTCTCGGTGGTGCAGATAGACTCTCAGGAAGCTACGCCATCGTCTCTCGAGACGGACGGCTGCCGACGACGACGACGATCATGTCTTCTGCATATAATGATAGTTTTACTTCTTCTTTCCCAATTTGGATGCCTTTTATTTCTTTTTCTTGTCTGATTGCTGTGGCTAGAACTTTCAGCACTATGCTGAATAGGTGTGTAGATAGTGGACATCCTTGTCTTGTTTCTGATCTCAGGTGTAATGCTTTCAGTTTTTGTCCATTGAATATGAGGTTGGCTTCAGGTTTCTTAATTATGTTAAGATTTGCTCCCTCTACTCACATTTTGCTGAGTGTTTTCATCATAATGGGTGTTGTACTTTATCAAATGCTTTTTCTGCATCTATTAATGTGATCATGTGATTTTTGTCTTTCATTTTGTTTAGGTGATATATTATATTTATTGACTTGCAAATATTAAACCATCCTTGCATCCCGGGGATGAATCCCAGTTGATCGTGGTGCATGACTTTTTAATGTATTGCTGGATCCTGTTTGCCAAAATTTTATTGAAGATGTTAGCATCTATGCTATCAGAGATATTGGCCTGTAGTTTTCTTTCTTTGTTGTTTCTTGACCTTGTTTTGGAATTAGGGCAATACTGGCTTCATAAAAAGAGTTTGGAATTTTTCCCTCCTTTTGGATTTTTTGGAATAGTTTGATGAGGGTAGGAGTTAGTTCTTCCCTAAATGTTTTTTAAAATTCACCTGTGATGCCATCCAGTTCAGGTCTTTTGAGGACGGGGAGATTTTTTATTTCTGTTTCAATTTCCTTCTTTCTCATTGGTCTATTGAGACTTTCTACTTCTTCTTGATTCAGTTTTGGAAGGTTGTATTTTCCTAGAAATTTCTCCATTTCTCCTAGTTGTCAAATTGCTTGCCATACAGCTGTTTATAGTAATTTCTTACAATCCTTTGTATTTCTGTGGTATCAGTCATAATTTCTCCTCTTTCTTTTCTGATTTTGTTTATTTGGGTCTTCTCTCTTTTTTTCTTGATGAGTCTCGCTAAAGGCTTGTCGATTTTGTTTATTTTTTCAAAGAACCAGCTCCCAGTTTCATTGATCTTTTGAATTGTTGTTTGTTTAGTCTCTACATCATATAATTCTGCTCTGATCTTGATATTTTTTTTCCTTCTTCTCGCCCTAAGCTTTGTTTGTTGTTTTGTTCTAGTTCTTGTTGCTGTAGGGTTAGATTTTTTACTTGAGATTCCTCTATTTTTTTTCAGATATTCCTGTATTGCTATGAACTTTACTCTCAGGACTGCTTTTGCTGTGTTCCATAGGTTTTGGGCTGTTGTGTGATAATTATCATCGGTTTCCAGAAATTTCTTGATTTCTTCTTTAAAAATTTTTTTTTATTTTTGATTATGCTGTTACAGTTGTCTCAATTTCCTTCCCCCCTGCTCCCCCTCCCTCCAGTTGTCTCCCCCCTTAGTCCATGCCCATTGGCCCTGCATATAGTTCTTTTCAACATCTGCCTGTGCACTCCACTTCCTCCCAATATGCTTCCAAATTTCTGTACCATCTCCCTCCCTCTTTCCCCACCACCTCCCCACTGACCTCCCTCAATATGCTCCCTTTACCTATAATTCTTTTTTTCTTCTCGTTTCCTACTTAGTTTGCCTTTGCCTCAGTTCCTTAGCTTTTTCTGTTGGTTGTTGCAATACATTTTTCATTTTAATGTTCATTGTCCTGATCCTTTTTCTTCTAAACAAGTCCCTTTAACATCTCATATAACTGTGGTTTCTACCTAACAAACTCCTTCAGTCTTACTTTGTCCTGGGAACACTTTTTCTGCCCTTCTATCCTGAATGAGAACTTCGCTGGATAGAGTAATCATGGTTGTAGGTTTTTGATTTTCATTACTTCGAATATTTCTTGCCAGTCTCTTTTTGCCAGTAAAGTCTCTTTTGAGAAATTTGCTGATAGTCTAATTGGGACCCCTTTGTACATGATTCTTCTCCTCTCTCTTGCTTCTTTTAAGATTCTCTCTTTATCTTTAATTTTTGACATTTTGATGATAATGCGTCTTAGTGTGATCCTCCCTGGGTCCAGTCTATCTGCAACTCTCTGTGCTTCTTGGATCTGTAAGTTCACCTCCTTCCCCAAGTTAGGGAAGTTCTGCTTCATTATTTTTTCACATAATTTTTCTATTTCTAATTCTTCTTCTTCACCCTCTGGCAATCCGATAACCTGAATGTTCATTCTCTTATAGCTGTCCTAGAGGTTTCTGGGCCTCTCGTCATATTCCTCAGTCTTCGTTTCCTCTTTCTACACTGGTTGACTGTTTGTTCCCTCCCTATGTTCCAATTTGTTGATTTGATCCATGACTCTCCCTTCCTCATCACTTGTCTTGTATGTATTTTTGTTCATTTCAGCAGGGCTAGCCTCTATTCCTCCCCAGTCTTGATACAACCCTGCTGTTAGGTCTGTAAGCTGTCTTATAACTATGGCTCTAAACTGAGCTTCCGAAAGAGTCACTATTTGTTCCTCGGTCAAGGCTGTTATTTGTTTTTTTCATTAGCTGTGTGATTTGTATTTCAATCATTAATTCTGCCATTCTGACCATTTGGTTTATCTTTCCCTCTTGGGCGGGGCACTGTCACACCTCCTATGCTGTATTGGGTGGAGCCCCGTGTGCTTGTCACAACCTAGCGACCTTTCTCACCACCCTGTAACGCTTTGCTTGGGGGAGGGGGTCAAAGATGGATTCCCGCTGTTACTCTCCCCTGGCGAAAAAACCACCTCCCAACAGGGTCTACCCTCTCTGCTATTGAAATTGTGAGCCAAAGGATTTGGTCTGCATCTGGGGCAGCCCCCAGGCACTTCTCTCCTCCCCCCAAACACAGGCGTCTGCCCACCAGGTTCTGCCGTTCACCGCTGTGGCTCCAGCACAGTTTGATCTTTCTCAGCAGTGGGCTTGCACTTCCTACTCGTCCAGATGAGCACCACTTGTTTATGACTGCATACGCTGAACTTCCATGTAGCTTTATTTTCAGGAACTTCTTATTATTTTTAGTTTTGCATTAGCTGTAATCCTTCTTAGTTGTAAAGGGAGACAGAGTGTGTCGGTCTATGCCTCCATCTTGGCCAGAAGTCCTTTGATTTCTTCTTTGATGTCATTGTTAACCCATTCATTATTTAATATCATGCTTTTCATTCTCAATGAGTTTGGATGTCTTTGACTTTTTTCTCTGAGGTTGATTTCTAGTTTCAAGGCATTGTGGTGAGAAAAGAGGCTTGATATAATTTCAATTTTCTTGAATTTGTTAAAAATTGTTTCATGTCCTATCATGTGGTCTATCTTTGAAAATGTCCCTTGTGCACTTGGAAAGAATGTACATTTTGCTTCTTTGGGGTGAAAATTCCATATATCTCAGTTAAATCCATTTTATCAAGAGTGTTGTTCAATGCCTCAATATCCTTGGTATTCTTTTGCTTCAAAGATCTGTGCATTGTTGACAATGGAGTGTTAAAGTCCCCTACTATAAGTGTGTTGCTGTTGATTTTCTTCTTGTAGTCTTCCAAGATTTTCTTTATATATTTGGGTGCTCCTATGTTGAGTGCATATATGTTTACCAGGGTTATATCTTCTTGATGGATTGTTCCCTTAAGTATTATGAAATGTCTTTCTTTGTCTCTTTTTATAGCCTTGCTGTGAAATCTGTTTTGTCTGATATAAGTATTGCTACCCTAGCTTTTTTTTTCACATCTATTTGCTTAGAATACTTCTATCCATCCCTTGACTTTCAGTCTGTGTAGATCTTATGTTTTGAGGTGGGTCTCTTGTAGACAGCATATATGTGGGTAATGTATTGTGTTTTTTTAAATATGATTTATTGATTATGCTGTTACAGTTGTCCCACTTAATTTTCCCCTTGTTCCCCTCCACCCAGTGACCCCCTCCAGTTGCCCCCTCTTAGTCCATGCCCACTGGTTGTGCATATAGTTCTTCTCAACATCCTCTTGTCTACTCCACTTTCTCCTGCTATGCTTCTTAATTTTTGTACCATCTCCCTCCCTTTCCTTCTTACCCGTCCTTGCTGACCTCCTCTTATAATGTTCCCCTTACATATAATTCTTTTCCCACTCTTGTTGCCTTCTTAGTT
This sequence comes from Furipterus horrens, assembly GCF_987537825.1. Lineage (NCBI taxonomy): Eukaryota > Metazoa > Chordata > Mammalia > Chiroptera > Furipteridae > Furipterus > Furipterus horrens. The sequence goes on from NW_028327187.1 coordinate 47,393,946, forward strand.
TGCTTTTTTTTCAGTTCCCTGGCTTCTGTTGTTGGTTGTGATACAGTTTTCATTTTAATGTTCATAGTTTTGATCTTCCTTCTTCTAAACAAGTCCCTTTAACATTTCATATAACAGTGGTTTGGATCTGATGAATTCCTTCAGTTTTACTTTGTCCTGGAATCACTTTCTCTGCCCTTCTATTCTGAATGACAGCTTCGCTGGGTAGAGTAATCATGGTCATAGAATTTTGCTTTTCATTACTTTGATTATTTCTTGCCAGTTCATTCTTACCTGCAGTCTCCTTTGAGAAATCAGCTCATAGTTTCATTGGGACCCCTTTGAATGTAATTCTCTTCTTCTCTCTTGCTGCTTTTAACATCCTCTATATTTAATTTTTGACATTTTGATTATAATGTGTCTTGGTGTGGTTCCCCCTGGGTCCAGTTTTTTTGGAGCTCTCTTTGCTTCCTGGACCTGTAAGTCTATTTCCTTCCCCAAGTTAGGAAGGTTCTGCTTCATTATATTTTTACATAATTTTTCAATATCTAGTTCTTCTTCTTCCCCTTCTGGTAACCCTATGACTTGGATGTTGGCCTGCTTATAGCTGTCCCATAGGTTTCTGAGTCTCTCCTCATTTTCCTCACTTTTTGTTTCCTCTTTCTGCACTGGTTGACTGTTTGTTCCATCCCTGTGTTCCGATTTGTTGATTTGATCCTTGGTTTTTCTGCCCTCACCACTATCTTCGTATGTGTTTATGTTCATTTCAACAGGAGTAGCCTTCATTTCTTTTCCATCTTGTTTGTGATCTGCTGTTAGGTCTGTAAGCATTCTTATAAGCAGAGCTCTGTGCTGTGCCTCAGAAAGATTTCCTATCTGCTGCTTCATTAGATTAGATATTTACTGTATGGTCAGCTGCATGATGGGGATCTCTATCATAATCTGTGCCATCCTGACAGTTTTGTGTTTACCTTTGCTTCCTGGGCTGGGCTGTCATACTTCCTATGCTATAGGGGGTGAAGCCCCATGCCCTCATCACAACTGGGCGACCCTTCTTAACATGCTGTGGTATTTTCTGTGGAGGTGGGGGTCCAAGATGAATTCCTGCCATTCACTCTCTCTGAGAGACTGGGAGACTCCTACTCCATCCCAACCCGCTATGGGCCTCACAATCAAAGGCAATGTGGATCTGCCTTCCCCAGCATTGGAATCACAAGCTGATGGGACTGGTCTGAAGCTGTGTGTGCTCCACAGGCACTTCTTGCCTCCCCTTAAATACAGGTGTCTGTGCTTACTGATGTCCCATTGCCATTGCCGCTGGTGCCACCACCAGCACAACTTGATCTCTCTGCCTTGGCTTTGCCCTTCCTACCCATCTGGATGAGCACTACTTCTTTATAACTTCAGATGATGGACTTCTATTTACTTCCTGGTACTTCTGGTTATTTCTGGTTTGGGGGTAGTTGTATTCCTTCTTAGTTTTGGAGGGAGATGGAGCATGTCAGTCTATGCTTCCATCTTTGCAGTAAGTCTCCTGTGTGTCTCATGTTTTCTTATCCACTCTGCTATGTTATGTCTTTTGATTGGAGCATTTAATCCATTTACATTTAAGGTCATTATTGATTGGTATTTGTTTATTTCCCTTTGTACCTGTGTTTTCCACTGTCTCTCTCTGTTTCTTCATCTTCTTTTTTTAATTATTTATTTGTTTATTTACTTTCAGAGAGAGGGGAAAGGAGAAAAAGAGGGAGAGAAACATCACTGTGTGGTTGCCTCTCATACGCCCCCAACTTGGGACCTGACATGCAACCTAGTCATGTGCCCTGACTGGGAATCAAACCAGCAACACTTGGTTCACAGGCTGACGATTAATCCACTGAGCCACAGCAGCCAGGGCTTGTTCATCTTCTTAAAACAGCCCCTTTAGCATATCTTGCAATGCTGGTTTGGTGGAGATGTATTCTTTTAGTCTTCCTTTGTCTGGGAAACTCCTTATTTCACTTTCCTTTTCGAAAGAGAGCCTTGCTGGGTAAAGTTGTCTTGGTTGTAGGCCTTTGTTTTTCATCGCTTGGAATATTTTTTGTCATTCCATTCTGGATTGTAATGTTTCTGTTGAGAAATCAGTTGATAGCTTTATCAGAGCTTCCTTGTATGTTATTTACTGTTTTTCACTTGCTGCCTTTAAGATTCTCTTTTTTTCTTTGAATGTTGCCATTTTAATTATGATGTGCCTTGGAGCGGGCCTCCTTGGATTCATCTTTAGTGGGATTCTCTGTGGATGTACTTATGAGACTTTTTCCCTCATCATGTTCAGGAAGTTTCCTGTCATTACTTTTTCAATCAGGTTTTCTATCCCTCGCTCCTCTTCTCCTCTTTCTGGTATCCCTGATATCAATATTGTTGTGTTTCATGTTGCCCTGAAGCTGTCTTAAACCCTTTTCATTCTTTTTAAGTCTTTTTTCATTTTGTTGCACTGTCTGGGAATTTTTTCTACATTGTCCTCTATCTCACTGATCCAGTCCTCTGCTTCATTTAACCTTCTTTTGATTGCTTCTATTGTGTTCTTCAGTTCAGAAATTGTAGTCTTCATTTCTTCCTGCCTCTTATTGTTAGTTACTGTGTTCTTTTTCATGCTGGTGTAGTTCTCAGTAAGTTCCTTGTAACTTCGCTGGAGTTCTTTGTAGTTTCCCTGGAGTTCTTCATAGTACCCCTTGTGTTCATTGCAGTTTTCTCTGAGTTTGTTGAGTTCATTGAGGTTCCTCATTACCATTGTTTTGAATTCCATGTCTGATAGCTTGCTTGCCTCTATTTCATCTATACTTCCTTCTATGAATCCCTCCTTTTCTTTTGATGGGATGTTTTTTCTCCTTCTCTGCATTTTAAGTAACTCTTCTTGTTGTATCTGTTCTTAGATTGACCTGGTTTTATCTCCTCCATTTGTGGTATAATCTTCTTTTATACAGTTGCTGAGCCACTGCCTCTGGCTTATGTAACTTGGAGGGAAGTAGTCTGCTTAAGAGATTTCTCCTGAAGCACTGGGTATGATTCTACACTGGGATCTAGTTCACTGCTCTTCCAGCTGTTTCTCCAGAGCAAGCACCCAAAACTTTTATAAAGCATCTCTAGTTCACTTCACCCTCCTTTGACCTCAGACATGGGTGAGTGCCTTCCCTCATGCAGGCTGGGGGTCAGAAGGCCATGGGCTGGCTGCTTTTGTACCACGGTGGGCAGCAGGTTGTGCGCTGAGGCAGGCAGGTTGTGGGCTCTTCTGCGCAGTGGCTGGCGGGCTGTTTGCAGACCTGGGTGGGTAGACCAGGGCACTCATGTGTGCACGCTCGTGTGGCATGGGGTGAAGTATGGGGAGTGGGCGAGTGTGATACTGCATGTGCGATTCTCAACATTCTTGCCCCGCCCCTAGCCTTTTTTACCTGGTGCACAAAAAACAATAAAACACACACACACACACATACACACACAATGCTCTTCCTTGTCTCTCAGAACCAGACCCCCACCCCCTGCCCCACTCCTGGCTCTGCCAGTGGGAGGAACCTTGCTCTCCACCCCTGACTCCTCTCAGGGGAAACCTGGGATCACTAAAAAATCTTTGTGCACTGCCAGCCATAGCTCAGGGAGCCATGCCAGCAAGACCTTGTGTCTCTCCCCTTTCCCCTCCATGATCCTCAACAGACAGGTTGCTCTGAGACAGTCTCCTCTGCTTCCAGCAGCGCCAAGGCTCAACTCCTGCCAGTATCTAGATGTTAAGTGGGACGCTCTGTCCACAATTAGCCTAAACTACAGACAGGTCTCAGGAGCAAACAAGCACAGCCACCCCTCAATCTTCTGCCGTCTTTTCTGTCCCCTTTGTCCTATTTTTGAAAGTGAGCTATAATATAAATAACTATTATTGTTGAATTTTCTATTTCTCTATTTCTTGCAGTTGTTACTTAATGTATTTTTGTGCTCTGTTATTAAGCACATATATGCTTATAATTGCTGTATCTTCATGGCCTTTGAATTGTAAAATTTTTTTCTTTCTCTGTAGTAATGTCTTTTTTTTAAAGCCTAACTTATGTAATATTAGTTTAGTCATTCCAGCTCCTATTTCGCAATTATTTTCAATAGTATATCCTTTTAACATTTTTACTTTAAACCTAGTCTTATCTATGAATCTAAAACGTGTCTCTTATAATAAGTATTTTGTTGAATTTTATGCCATTCTACTAATCACTGCTTTTATTTAAAATATTTTATTTAAATTTATTGTAGTTACTGATAATGTAGAGTTCATGTCAGTCATTTTTATATTTCTTCTATAAATCATATTGTTTGTATTTCTCTATTCCATCACTATTGCCCTTTGTGTGTTAAACAGGTATTGTTTTTAATTTCATTTTTTGATTTTTCAATTACAGTTGTCCCATTTTTCCCCCATTGCTCCCCCTGACCCAGCCCACCCATTCTCCCACAATCATATCCCTCCACGTTGTCCATGTCCATGAGTCATTCAACACGTTCCTTGACTAAACTCTTCCCTTACATATCCCCCTTCTCTCCATCTCCCCTCCCCATTATTGACTGTTATTCTGCTCTTTGTCCTATTTAGTTCATTTCTTTACGTTGTTCTTTAGTTTCCTGTATTAGGTGATATCATATGGTATTTTTCTTTCTTTGCCTGGCTTATTTCACTAAACATAATTCTCTAGATTCCATCGATGTTGTCGCAAATGGCAGAAGTTTCTTCTTTCTCTCTGCTGCATAGTATTCCATTATGTAAATGTACCACAGCATTTTGATCGACTCATCTACAGATGGGAACTTAGGCTGTTTCCAGCACTTAGCTATTGGTAAACAGTGATGCTATGAACATAGAGGTGCCTAAGTTCTTTTGAATTAGGGTTTTAGGATGTTTCAGGTATAATCCTAGAATTGGAATTGCTGGTTCAAAAGGCAGTTCCAGTTTTAGTTTTTTGAGGTAATTCCATACTGTTTCCCACAGTGGCTGCACCAGTCTGCATTCCCACCAACAGTGCAGTAAGGTTCCTGTTTCTCCACATCCTCGCCAGCACTTGTTGTTTCTTGATTTGTTGATGAAAGCCATTCTGACAGGTGTAAAGTGGTATCTCATTGTGGTATTTATTTGCATCTCTCTGATGGCTAGTGATGTTGACCATTTTTTCATGTGTCTATGGACATGAGGACAAAGACATGTGTCTATGGACAAAGAGGACATGTATGTCCTCTTTGAAGTATTTGTTCAGTTCTGTTGCCCACTTTTTAATTGGGTTTTTTCTTTTCTTGATGTTGAGTCGTATAAGCTCTTCATATATTTTGGAGATCAGTCCCCTGTCTGAGATATCATTGGCAAATATGTTTTCAAATATGGTTGGTTTCCTTTTCATCTTGCTAATGTTTTCTTTTGATGAGCAGAAACTCTTTAGTTTTATGCAGTCCGAATTGTTTATTTTTTCTTTTATTTCTCTTGCCTTAGGAGATGTATCCATGAAAATATTGTTACATGGGATATTTGAAATTTTCTTGCCTATGTATTCCTCTAGGACTTTTATGATGTCACGACTTACATTTAAGTCTCTGATCCATCTTGAGTTTATTCTCGTGTGTGGTGTAAGTTGGTGGTCTAGTTTCATTTTTTTGCACGTCCTTGTCCAGTTTTACAAGCACCATTTGTTAAAGAGGCTCTTCTCACTCTATTTTATGTTCCTTTCTGCTTTATCAAATATTAGTTGATCATAAATTCCTGGATTTATTTCTGAGCTCTCTATTCTGTTCCACTGATCTATATGTCTGTTCTTATGTCAGTACCAGACTGTTTTGATAACAGTGGCTTTGTAGTATTGTTTGATGTCTGGTATTGTTATTCCTCCTGCTGTGTTCTTCTGTCTCAAGATTGCTTTTGTTATTTGGGGTCTTTTTTGGTTCCATATGAATTTTTGGTGTATTTGTTCTAAGTCTGTGAATATGTCATTGGAATTGCATTGAATCTGTAAATTACATTGGGTAGTATGGCCATTTTGATGATGTTGATTCTTCCCATCCAAGAACATGGTATTTGCTTCCATTTATTTGTATCTTCCTTAATTTGTTTCTTCAATGCTATGCAATTCTCACAGTATAGGTCTTTTATGTCTTTGGTTAAGTTTATTCCTAGGTGCTTTATTTTTCTTGTTGCTATAGTAAATGGTATTTTCTTTTTTGTCTCTGTCTCTGATATTTTATTGTTGGTGTACAGAAATGCCTTATATGTCTGCATAATTATTTGTACCCTGCTATTTTGCAAATTCACTTATTATATTGAGTAGTATTTTAGTAGAGTTGATAGAGTTTTCTATGTATACTATCATGTCATCTGCATATAATCATAGTTTTACTTCTTCTTTCTCAATTTGGTTGCCTTTTATTTCTTTTTCTTGTCTGATTGCTGTGGCTAGGTCTTCCAACACTGTGTTGAATAGGAGTAGAGAGAGTTGGAAGCCATGTTTTGTTGCTGATTTCAGGGGAAATACTTTCAGTTTTTCTCCATTGAGAATGATGTTGGCTTCAGGTTTCTCATATATAGCCTTAATTATGTTAAGGTATGGCCCCTCTATTCCAATTTTGCTAGGTGTTTTAATCATAAATAGGTATTGTAATTTATCAAATGTTTTTTTCTGCATCCATTGATATGATCATGTGATTTTTGTCTTTCATTCTGTTAGGATGATGTATTATATTTATTGATTTGCGTGTATTAAACTATCCTTGCATCCCTGTGATGAATCCCACTTGATCGTGCTGTATGATCTTTTTGATGTATTGCTGGATCCTGTTTGGCTATATTTTATTGAGGATTTTAGCATCTATGTTCATCAGTGATATTGGCCTGTAGTTTTCTTTCTTTGTTGTTTCTTGACCTGGTTTTGGAATCAGGATAATACTGGCTTCATCAAAAGAGTATGGAACTTTTCCTACTTCTTGGATTTTTTGGAATACTTTGAGGATGAATAGGAGTTCGTTCTTCTCTAAATAGTTCGTAAAATTCGCCTGTGAAGCGATCCGGTCCAGGGCTTTTGTGTCCAGGGAGATTTTTGAGTACTGTTTTAATTTCCTTCTTTATTATTGGTCTATTGAGATTTCTACTTCTTCTTGGTTCAGTTTTGGAAGGTTATATGTTTCTAGAAATTTGTCTATTTCTTCTAGGTTGTCAAATTTCTTGCCATACAGTTCTTTGTTGTAATTTCTTACAATCCTTTGTATATCGGTGGTATCAGTCGTGATTTCTCCTTTTTTGTTTCTGATTTTGTTTATGTGGGTCTTCTCGCACTTTTTCTTGGTGAGCCTGGCTTGTTGATTTTGTTTATTTTTCCAAAGAACCTGCTCCTAGTTTCGTTGATCTTTTGAATTGTTTGTTTGGTCTCTATGTCATTTAATTCTGTTATGATCTTGATAATTTCCTTCCTTCTTCTTGCCCTAGGCTTTGTTGGTTGTTGTTGTTCTAGTTCTTGTAGCTTTAGGGTTATATTTTTTATTAGAGATTCTTCTATCTTTTTCAGATATGCCTGTATTGCTATGAACTTCCCTCTTAGGACTGCTTTTGCTGTGTCCCATAGAATTTGGGCTGTTGTGTGTTCATTTTCATTAGTTTCCAGAAATTTCTTGATTTCTTCTTTGATATCATTGTTAACCCATTGATTATTTATTAGCATGTTATTCATTCTCCGTGAGTTTGCATGTCTTTGATTTTTTTTTCTCTGAGGTTGATTTTTAGTTTCAAGTTATTGTGGTCTGAAAAGATGCTTGATATGATTTCAATTTTCTTGAATTTGTTGAGGCTTGTTTTGTGTCCTATCATGTGGTCTATCTTTGAAAATGTCCCATGTGCATTTGAAAAAAATGTAGACTTTGCTTCTTTGGGGTGAAAAGTTCTATATATATCAATTAAGTCCATTTGCTTTAGTGTGTTGTTCAATGCCTGCATATCCTTGGTGTTTCTTTGCTTTGATGATCTGTCTATTGTTGATAATGGAGTGTTAAAGTCCCCTACTATGCGTGTGTTACTGTTAATATTCTTCTTGTGGTCTTCTAGTATTTTCTTTATGTATTTGGGTGCTCCTATTTTGGGAACATATATGTTTATCAGTGTTATATCTTCTTGATGGATGGTTCCCTTAAGTATTATGAAGTGGCCTTCTTTGTCTCTTTTTATTGCTCTTGCTTTGAAATCTGTTATGTCTGATATGAGGACTGTGACCCCAACTTTTTTTTCATGTTTGTTTGCTTGGAATAACTTTTTATATCCCTTCACTTTCAGTCTGTGGAAATCCTTTGTTTTGAGGTGTGTTTCCTGTAGACAGCAAATATGTGGGTCCTGTTTTCTTATCCATTCCATTACCCTATGTCTTTTAATTGGAGCATTTAATCTGTTTACATTTAAGGTTATTATTGAAAGATATTTATTCATTTCCCTTTGTACCTGTGCTCCTCTCTTCTTTTTTTTTCTTCTTTTTCTTACAGCATTTCCTTTAGCATCTCTTGCAATGATGCTTTGGTGGAGATGTATTCTTTTAGTCTTCCTTTGTCTGAGAAACTCCTTATTTCACCTTCCATTCTGAATGAGAGCCTTGCTGGGTAGAGTATTCTTGGTTGTAGGCCCTTGTTTTTCATTGCTTGAAATATTTTTGACCATTCCCTTCTGGCTTGTAGTGTTTCTGTTGAGAAATCTGTCGATAGCCTTATCGGAGCTCCCTTGTATGTTATTTGTTGTTTTTCTCTTTCTGCTTTTAGAATTCTTTCTTTGTCTTTGAATTTTGTCATTTTAATTATGATGTGACTTGTAGTGGCCCTTTTGGGGTCCTCTTCATTGGGACACTCTGTGCTTCTTGGACTTGCATGACTTTTCCTCTCATCAGGTTAATAAAATTTTCTGACATTACTTTTCCTATCAGATTTTCTATCCCTTGTTCTTCTTCTCCTTCTTGTATTCCTATGATACAGATATTATTTTTGTCATGTTATCTTGTAATTCCCTTAGACCTTCTTCTTACTTTTTCAATCTTTTTTCATTTTGTTGTATTGTCTGATAATTTTTTTCTACATTGTACTCTAACTCCGTGATCTGATCCTCTGCTTCTTTTAGCCTGCTTTTGTTTGATTCTACTGTGTTTTTCAACTCAGGGATTGTATTCTTTATTTTCCCCTGTTCTTGTTAGTAATTTCTATGTCCTTTTTAATGCTGGTGTAGTTCTCCGTAAGTTCCCTGTAATTTTTTTTTGGAGCTGTTGGTAACTTCCTTGGAGGTTGTCATAGTTGTTTTTGAGGTTGTCGAGTATATTCAGCTTCTTCATCATCATTGTTTTGAATTCCATGTCTGACATTGGGGCTATGTCTATTCAATCTACCTCTCTTTCTGGGGATTCCTCTTTTCTTTTCATTGAGAGGTTTTTCTGCATCTTACCATGTTGAATTCTTCTTGTTTGTTTTTGTTTTTTGGGTTTGTCTGCTCTGACTTCCCACCCTTGTGGTATGAGATTCTTTATAGGAGATTTGGGGGTTTCAGTGGTGCAGTCTCTTTAATCTCCTGAGCCTCATGTTCTTGGGATACCCTTTATGTCATTTGTTTATGCTCTCTGGTTATATTTCAGATGCTCTTTGGTTGGACTTCTCTCTGGCTAGTTGATTGAGAGTAACTCTGTCCACTTTGTCTTGAGTTCTTTTGTGGATATGCTGTTAAAAACATAAACACACAGCCCAGGCAGGAAACCCACATCCTCAAAAATATCTCCCACCCTCTATCCCGCTATCCTCAGCAAATGAGACAGTATTAATATAAATGTAGAGAGGTTAGGTCTTTTATACTAAAGGAAGTATAGATAAGAGTTATTTTTAAAGAAAAGTAATATGATTTTTTGAGAGAGGGGATGATAGATTAGTAATAGTTGCAAGTAGTGTCGAGACTATGCAAGACAGTAGGTAATATTTACATTGTAAGCTAATAATAAAAAAAAGAGGGAAGAATGCATAATATAGTAAGAAAGTGGAATTGTACAGTATTAGATTTATGTAGTAGTTATATTCTATTTATTTAGTATGAAGGGGAGGCTAAACAAAACAGAAAAATGAACAAACAAAAATTAAAGAGGAAAGATGCGATGGAGAGATGGTATGAAACAAATTAAAAAGATAGTTTTGAAAAAAAATTTTAAGTAAAAGTAAAAATTAAAATTAAAATAAAAATTAAGAAATTAATAAATTAAAATAAAAGAAAATGCAAATAAAAAAACTAAAATAGAAATAAAAATTTAAAATATATATATATATACAAAAGGAAAGTTTTTTACTCAGTTCAGCCATTGTGTGTTGTCTTCTTTTTCTGGATCCACAACTGGTCAAAGAGGTGGGCCATAGGTTTCTGATCTTTGCAGGTTTGGAGCCTGTTTGGAGCCAGCTAGGGAGCTTTTGCACACGCTAGCTTCAGGCCTGCCAAGCCAAGCCCCCGGGAGTTGGTTTCTCGCCCCTTGGGTGGGGCCCCTTACACTTGTGCACAGCGTAAATCAGCGTCTGAGAGTCCCCACCACCCCCTGTTCCCGCGCCGCAGCCTCCCACAGTTCCCGCACCCGCCTGTGCGCGTATGAGCAGAGCCCACGCAAGTGGTCTGCGCTCCAGTCTGTTGCCCACTGGTGCTGGCCAGGGGTGTCTGCACACGGTCTTCTGTGTGTCCAGCGGGCCCTCCTTGCACCCATTGGGGCACTGATCTTAGGCCGGTTGGGGTGTGTCCAAGGGGCACCCAGACACGCGGCCGGCAAACCAGTTGTGCGCCTGGGCCAGTGTATGAGGGCACTTCCCTGTGCACACCCGCGCTACCCAGAAGGAGGGTTGGGAAGTGGGTGACCTCACCTCTGTGCCTGCACTCCTCAAGAATGTCCTATCACCCCCAACCTTTCCTCCCCTCTCTGCAGTATACAAGAGAAAAAAATAAAAAGAACATCACGTTCTCGGACTTCCGGCCAAGATGGAGGCTTAGACGGACGCGCTAGGTCTCCCTCTACAACTAGAGAGGAATACAACTACTTCAAAACAAAGGATAACTAGAAATTCCAGAAAATAAAACTACATGGAAGCCCAACATATGTAGTTATAAACCAGCGGCGCCCTTTGGGCAGGTAAGGGGAACGAAAGGGGGCAGTGCTGTTTGCGGTCGCACCTGGGACAGTGGCGGGGAGAACAACCCCGGATGCAGTCGAACCCCCGGCAGCTCGCGACCCCAACGCTGGGGAAAGCAGCCACCACATCGCCTTGAACAGTGAGGCCCAAGGGGGCGGGAGGACGGATTCCGGTCTCCTAGTGGAATAACTGTGCGAATCCATCTTGGACCCCCGCCCCCAAAGAAAGCGCCACAGGGCTGCGAAATAGGTCGCGGACAGGCACCGGTCACTGGATTGTGACGACAAAGCAACACGGCGCAGCGAGAAAGGCTGCCGAATGGCGGCAGGTCGCTGGGTCATTACGAGTACACAGGCACTGCCCCCTACAGCCGGCCCAAGAAAACAAAACGCATCTGTCAAAATGCGGCAGACAACTATAGAAATCTCGGTGGCACAGCTCACCAGGCAACAGATGGAGAACCTGACAGATGAACAGATAAGAAACCTGTCAGATGCTCAGTTCTGGGCCATTGTTATCAGGTGGCTTACAGAATTCACAAAGGATCTGGAAAAAGATGAGAAAGAAGCGAAAAACACTCATAACGAAAGGAACAAAACCACATACGAGACAGATGGTGAGGAAAAAAAATCCAGAGTTCATTTCAACAAACTGGAATATGGAGAAGGAACAAGCAGTCAACCAATGCAGCGAGAGGAAATGGGAAGCAACGATGAGAGGATCAGAAACCTCTGGGACAGCTATAAAAGGCCCAACATAAGAATCATTGGTTTGCCAGAGAGCGAGGAAGATGAACTAGAACTTTAAAAATTGAGTGAAAATATAATAAAGGAGAACTTCCCAGACTTGGGGAAGGAAATAGACTTACAGGTCCAGGAAGCACAGAGAGTTCCAAAAAAACTGGACCCAGGGAGAACCACTCCAAGACACATTATAATCAAAATGTCAAAAATTAAAGATAAAGAGAGAATCTTAAAAGCAGCAAGAGAGAAGAAAAGAATTATGTACAAAGGGGTCCCAATTAGACTATCAGCTGACTTCTCAAGGGAGACCCTGCAGGCAAGAAGGGACTGGCAAGAAATATTCAAAGTAATGAAAATCCAAAACCTACAACCACGAATACTCTATCCAGCGAAATTGTCATTCAGAATAGAAGGACAGAGAAAGTGTTTCCAGGACAAAATAAAACTGAAAGAGTTCATTAGATCCAAACCACTGTTATATGAGATGTTAAAGGGACTGGTTTAGAAAAAGGAGGATCAAGACAATGAAATCTAAAATGAAAACTGCAGGGAGACTTCCAGCCAAGATGGAGGCTTAGACGGACACGCTAGGTCTCCCTCTACAACTAGAGAGGAATACAACTACTTCAAAACAAAGGATAACTAGAAATTCCAGAAAATAAAACTACACGGAAGTCCAACATATGAAGTTATAAACCAGCGGTGCCATTTGGGCAGGTAAGAGTTAAAGAGGGCAGTGCTGTTTGCGGTCGCACCTGGGGGCGGCGAGGAATCCCGGATCCATCAAGCCCCTGGCGGTGCGAGACCCCGGCGAGGAATCCCGGCTGCGGCGAAGCCCCTGCCGTTGCGCGACTCCGGCGCTGGGGAGAGCGGCCGCCGCATCGCCTTGAACAGTGAGGCCCAGGGGGGCGGGAGGACGGATCCCGGTCTCCTAGCTGAATAACTGTGTGAATCCATCTTGGACCCCCGCCCCCAAAGAAAGCACCACAGGGCTGCGAAATAGGTCGCGGACAGGCAGGCGCCGGCCGGTCGCTGATTTGTGACGCGTACACAGGCACTGCCCCCGACAGCCGGCCCAAGAAAACAAAACGCATCTGTCAAAATGAGGCAGACAACTATAGAAATCCTGGTGGCGCAGCTCACCAGACAGCAGATAGAGAACCTGACAGATGAACAGATAAGAAACCTGTCAGAGGCTCAGTTCTCGGCCATTGTTATCAGGTGGCTTACAGAATTCACAAAAGAGCAGGAAAAAGATATGAAAGAAGCGAAAAACTTTCATAACGAAAGGAACAAAACCGCATACGAGACAGAAGGAAAGGAAATAAAATCCAGAGTTCATTTCAACAAACTGGAATATGGAGAAGGAACAAGCAGTCAACCAATGCAGCGAGAGTAAATGGGAAGCAACAATGAGAGGATCAGAAACCTCTGGGACAGCTATAAAAGGCCCAACATAAGAATCATTGGTTTGCCAGAGAATGAGGAAGATGAACTAGAACTTGAAAAATTGAGTGAAAATATAATAAAGGAGAACTTCCCAGACTTGGGGAAGGGAATAGACTTGCAGGTCCAGGAAGCAAGGAGAGTTCCCAAGAGACTGGACCCAGGGAGAACCACTCCAAGACACATTATAATCAAAATGTCAAAAATTAAAGATAAAGAGAGAATCTTAAAAGCAGCAAGAGAGAAGAAAAGAATTATGTACAAAGGGGTCCCAATTAGACTATCAGCTGACTTCTCAGGGGAAACCCTACAGGCAAGAAGAGACTGGCAAGAAATATTCAAAGTAATGAAAATCCAAAACCTACAACCACGAATACTCTATCCAGCGAAATTGTCATTCAGATTAGAAGGACAGAGAAAGTGTTTCCAGGACAAAATAAAACTGAAAGAGTTCATTAGATCCAAACCACTGTTATATGAGATGTTAAAGGGACTGGTTTAAAAAAAACAGAAGCTAGGGAGATGAAACAAAGGCAAACTAAATAGGCAACGAGAGTGGAAAAGGAACTGTGGGTACGGGAAGCATATTGGGGGGAGGTCAACAGGGAGCGGGGATGGGGAAAGGGAGGGAGATGATATAGGAATTGGGGATCAAGGTAGGAAGGAATGGAATAGACGGAGAGAGGTTGGGAGGAACTGTATGCACAACTAATAGACATAATCTAAAAGGGGGGGACAACTGGAGGGAGGGGGGCCACTGGGTGGAGGGGAGCAGAGGGAAGGGAAATTGGCACAAATGTAATATTTTAATCAATAAAACACATTAAATCTGAAAAAAAAATAAAATGAAAACTGCATCACAAGAAACAACAGAAGCTAGGGAATTGAAACAAAGGCAAACTAAACAGGCAACGAGAGTGGAAAAAGAACTATAGGTACGGGGAACATATTGGGGGGAGGTCAACAGGGAGGGGGAATGGGGAGAGGGAGGGAGATGATATAGGAATTAAGGATCATGGTAGGAGGGAATGGAATAGACAGAGAGAGGTTGAGAAGAACTGTATGCACAACTAATGGACATGATCTAAAAGGGGGGGACAACTGGAGGGAGGGGGGCCACCGGGTGGAGGGGAGCAGAGGGAAGGGAAATTGGCACAAATGTAATATTATAATCAATAAAACACATTTAAAAAAAAAAGAAAAGAAAATCACGTTCTCACATGCACAGCAGCACACTGTTTCTTGTCTTTCAGCGCCAATTCCATATGGTTGAGTCCTGGCTCTGCCAGAGGGCAGAGATCTGCTCTCCTTTTTATTTCTCTCTGAGGAAGCCTGTGGTCACTAAAAAGTCTTTGTGTACTTCCAGCCACAGCTCAGGGAGCCATCCCAGTCAGAAATCCCATCTCGTTCCTTTTTCCTCCACTATCCTCACCAAGCAGGTCACTCCCAGATGGTTTTCTCTAATCCAGCATTGTCAAGGATCAACTTCTGCCCGTGTCCAGCTGCTCACCAAGATGTTCTGTGTGCAATTAGCCCAAACTACAGACGGGTCTCGGGAGCCAAAAAGCTCAGCCTCCTCTCACTCCTCCGCCATCTCCTCCACTGCCAGTATTTTTTTAAATATATCACTTTATCACTTTAATTCTCTTTTGTTTCTTTTACTATGTATTTCAGTATTTTATTGGTGGCTACTCTAAGGGGTTTACAACTTAATTTTTAAAAATTAACATTGATTAATTCTAATTTTATTTTAATATTAAACCAAACATTTTCCAATATATTTTGTTCCCTCCACTCTCCTTTCAGCTATTATTGTCATACAAATTACATATGTATACATTATCAGCTTACCAACACAGTTTAATAAATAATAGTTTATGAAATTCTGTATTAAATAAAAAGGAGAACAAAAGTATTATAACCAATATACCTTTACACTATCTTTTTTTTCAATTAAATTTATTGGAGTGACATTGGTTAATAGGATCGTCTGGTTTCAGTTGTACATTTCTATGATACATGATTTGTATACTACACTGTGTTCCCACTACCCAAAATCAAATCATCTTCAATCAACATATATTTGACCCCCTTTACCTTTTACTACCCTCCACCCTCTTCCCACTGGTACCCAACATACTGTTGTTGTCTGTGTTTAGGGGTTTCAGTTTTATATCCCATATATAAGTGAAGTCACATGGTTCTTAGCTTTTTCTGACTGACTTCCTTCACTTAGCATAATATTCTCAAGATCCACCCATGTTGTCAAAAATGGAAGTATTTCATGTTTTCTTGTGGCTGAGTAGTCCATTGTATATATATATACCACATATCTTTAGCCAATCCTCTATCCCAGAACACTTTGGCTATCTCCATGTTTTGGCCAATGTGAATAACACTGCAATGAACACAGGGGTGCATATAACTTTGCAAATAAATGTTTTTGGGTTTTTCAGGTAGACAGAAGAGGAATTTCTGGGTCATATGGTAACTCTACTCTTTTTTAAAATTTTTTATTTGTTTATGTTTAGAGAGATGGGAAGGGAGGGGGGAAGGAAGGGAGAGAAAAATCAATGAGAGAGCAAAACATCAATCAGTTTCATCTCATATGGCCCCTGACTAGAGGACCAAACCTGCAATCCAGGCATGTACCCTGACCAGGAATCAAACTGGTGACATTTTTGTTTGCGGAATGGCACTCAACCAACTGAGCCACAATGATCACTCGATTCTTAATTTTTTGAGGAACCAACAGATTGTTTTCCATGGTGACTGTACCAGTTTACAATCCTACCAGCAGTGAATTAGTGTTTCTTTTTCTCCCACAATGTCTCCAACACTTGTTATTACCTGTCTTATTGATTACGGCCTTTCTAACAGATGTAAAATGATATCTCATTGTAGTTTTAATTTGCATTTCTATAATAGCAAGTGACATTGAACATCTTTTCATATATCTGTTGGCTGTTTGTACGTCTTTTTGAGACAAGTATCTGGTTAACTCCTCTGCCCATTTGTAATTGGATTGTTTGCTTGTTTGTTGTTAAGTTAGATGAGTTCTTTATATATTTTAGATATTAACTCCTTGTTGGAACTATTGTTTGCAAATATCATCTCCAGTTCAGTTGGATGCCTTTTTGTTTTGTTATTGGTTAATTTTGCTGTGCAGAAGCTTTTTAGTTTATCTCTGCCTTTACTTCCTTGCCTTTGGAGTCTAATTGATAAAATGTTCTCTAAGACTAAAGTCCATAAGTTTATTATCTATGCTTTCTTATATGAAATTTATTGTTTCAGATCTTATATTTGGGTCTTTGACCTATTTTTAAATTAATTTTTATACATGGGAACAAACTGTAATCTAGTTTCTTTTGCATGTGGTTTTCCAATTTTCCCAGCACCGTTTATTGAAGAGACTTGCCTTTTTCCATTGTGTGTTTTTTGTTCTTTTGTCAAAATTTATTTGCCCATATATGTGTGTTTTATTTCTGGGTTCTCAAATCTCTTCCATTGGTCTGCGTCTGTTTTTCTGCCACTGCCATACTGTTTTGATTATCATAGCTCTGTAAGATAATTTGAAATACAGAACCAGGTAATCTGCAAAAAGTAACACTTTTACTTCTTCCTTATCAATTTAGATGCTTTTTATTTTTTTCTCTTGCCTTATTGTTCTGGCTAGGATTTCTAGAACTATGCTGAATAAGTGGTGAAAGTGGGCACCCTTGTCTTGTTCCTAATTTTAGGGGAAATTTTTTCATATTCTTCCCATTGGCTGAGGGTTTGTCACATATGGCCTTTATTATATTGAGGTACTTTCCTTCTATACCCATTTTATTGAGTGTTTTAATTACAAATGGATGTTGTATCATATCAAATATTTTTATACACTTATTGATAAATTTACCCTTTGTTTTGTTAATGTGATGTATTACATTGATCAATTTGTATATGTTGAACCATCCTTGTGCCCCTGTAATGAAACTCAATTGGTCATGTTGCATTATTTTATTAATGTATTGAATTCAATTTGCTAGTATTTTGTTAAGATTTTTGCATTCATATTCATCATAGATGTTAGTCTGTAGTTTTTTGCATGTGTGTTATCCTTGTCAGGTTTTGATATCAGGTTTATGTTGCCTCATGAAATGTATTAGGAAGTATTGCCTCTTCTTTAATTTTTTGGAAGGTTTTGAGAAAGATATAGATATCAAATATTTTTTGAATGTTTGGTAGAACTCATTAATGAATCCATCTGGTACTGGATTTTATTTGGGGGCAAGTTTTTGATGGTTGTTTCAATTTCTTCACTGTTTATTGGTCTAATTAGATTTTCCAATTCTTCATGATTCAGTATAGGAAGGTTATACATTTCGAGGAACTTATTCTTTTCTTCTAGGTTATTGAATTTGGTGCCATATAGTCTTTCATAGTATTCTAGTATGATCCTTCATGTATATGTAATGTCTCTGGTAAATTCTCTTCTTTCATTTCTGATTTTGTTTATATGCCTTTCTCTTTTTTATTAGTGAATATAGCCAGGGGTTTGCCAATTTTATTAATTTTTTTGAAGAACCAGCTCTTTTATTTCCCTAGCTGGTGTGGCTCAGAGGATTGAGTGCCAGCTTATGAACCAGGGGATTGCCATTTTGATTCCTGGTTAGGGCACATGCCTGGGTTGTGGGCTTGGTCCCCAGTGGGGGATGGTATGTGGAAGGAAACCAATCAATGTTTCTCTCCTTCTTTTTCTCCCTCCTTTCCCCTCTCTCTATAAATAAATTTTAAATCATTTTTTAAAAGAACCAGCTCTTTGTTGTATTAATTTTTCTATAGTCTTTTCTTCTCTTTTCAATTCTGCAATAATTTTTACTATTTTGTTTCTTCTGTTGACTTTGGGTTACTTTTGTTCTTCTCTTTCTGTTTTCTTTTTTATGTAATGTTAGGTTTTTTATTTGAGATTTCTCATTTCTTGAGATAGACTTATAATGATATGCACTTCTCTCTTATTACTGCTTTTGCTACATCTCAGAAGTTTTGTTATGTTTTATTGTCATTTATTTATCTTTTGACCCCTCTCTTTTTAGTAATAGTATTAAACTCCACATACTTGTGGATTTCTTTTCCTCCTTCTCACTGTTGATTTCTAAGTTCAAATCAGAGAATATACTTGGTATAATCTTAATCTATGTTGAGGCTAGTTTTATAACCCAACCTATGATCTATCCTTAAGAATGTTCCATATGCACTGGAGAAGAATGTATAATCTGATGTTCTGGAATAAAAGACTATATAAATGTCAATTATGTCCATTGGTCTAATGTGTCCTGTAAGATCAATATTTCTTTATTGATTTTCTATTTGGATGCTCTATCCAGAGCTGTCAATGGAATATTATGCTCCTCAACTATGATTGTGTTTTTGTCTGTTTCTCTCTTTTGTTCTGTTAGCAGTTGATTTATATATTTTGGTGCTCCCTGATTGGATGTATATTTATTAAGCAGTGTTATGTCTTCTTGATGTAGTTTCCCCTTTATCATTATAAAATGTCCATTTTTGTCTCTTGTTACCTTTGTTATATTGAAATCTCTTTTGTCAGATGTAAATATGGCTACACTTGCTTTTCTGTGGATGTTAATTTTTGAAGAATAATTTTCCACTCTTTCACTTTGAGTCTAACTTCCTCTTTGCAGCTTAGATGTGTCTTCTGGATGCAGCACATGGTTGGGTTTTGTTTCTTGATCCAATCTGCGGCTCTGTGCCTCTTTATTGGTGAATGCAGTTCATTTACAGTTAGAATAATTACTGATGTATGGGAATTTCCTATAGTCATTTTATCTTTTGTTTTCTGGTAGCTCTGTGCCTCCATTTGATCTTTTTTCTTTTTTTAAAGTATATTTTATTGATGATATTGTCAAAATAGTTCCAATCTTTCCCTTTCTGCACCACCCTCCCCCAGCAATCCCACACCCCCAGTCCATGCCCACGGGTAGTACACACAAGCCCTCGAGCTTCACCCCTTCCTATATTATTACTTTTTTAAAAATAATTAATTAATTATTTATTATTTTAAACAATAAAAAACAACAATCCCTTCTTCTTAGACTTAAGACCCTCCACAATTGTATAAACAACAATGGGCGAAGGTCTCAAGCTCCTTTAGCTACTTCAAACTGGACAAGATCATCGTCCTAGTAACCCTTGGGTCCAGAAATCCGTAAAAAGAGTGGGTGTGTGGAGGGGAGGGAGGCCTTCCCACTTTAGGAAGGATCGTGCAGACTCCAGGTCAGTCAGCTGTCCCCAGACAATGGTGTGCTTGGTTAAACAGGCTGGCATCCTTGTTGTATTTTGGGGGCAAAAGATTTGGCAACAGAGTTAAAAAACATCATTCAATACATAACCACTAGATGACAAAAGGCAGGTATTAATTTTTCAATGTCCCACATTAGGGAAAAGAAGGGCTTCTTTGGAGGAAGGTGTGCCAGGCACATCTCACCTGTCCAAAACCCTTTTGCCCGTTATATTTAGTTTGGGATGAGGGAAATATTTTAGGTTCCGCCCCTCTCAGACCTCTGGGCCCTTTCTGTCCAAGCCATTAGGATAGAAAAGAGAAACCAGTTTTAAAGTGAAGCCCACAGACCACCCCATTCTTCACCAACCCAGCCACTTAGTTCAACCAAACCATTGAGTCTCAGAAGGCAGCAATGCAGATAGGATTAAGTGAGGCCTATATGTACAGACAATCACTCAGGTAATGAAATAATAGGCTTATGTTCTTTGAAAATAGAAAACACGTGTTAATCTATGCAACATAACCCACAAACAAGTTTCTAAATCTGTAAGACTGTCTTATTGGAAAGACACCCAGTTCCAAGGCATTTGACATTCTTCTTGCCCGTAAATTAAACATCTTTGATGATAGCATAGACATAGTTCAACTTTCAAATAAAAATAAATTTTAAATGAAAAGAAACTTTAAAGATGGTAAGCTGCACTACTTTATAGTATACCACTGAGCATTGTGATTTTCCTTGAATCATGATTTTTCTCCCTCATATTACCCTCATTATCATTAAAGGGACTGCATTATGTCCAGTTTTATTTTATCCTGTTCATTTGCATGAACAAAACAAGAGCAGCAAATGTTCACTTTTGATCTTTGGTTCTGTTTCGCTGGATCTGACACAAGGAACTTCTAGGGTGACCTTTAGTTTGTGCTTCAGGGCACAGAAGCTGAACCACATACCTGCCATTCAGCCTTGCCTGTAAACACCTATCTTTTGCAACTCCTTCAGGTTTTTCACTGTGCCTTAAGGTCCCTTCTAGCCATCTTTCAGGAAAACAACCTTCATTCCTTCCCTGGAAAGATTACCGAGGACCACACAACCAACCAAGGTACCAGGCCTTTTTTCTCGTGGGCTTTTATTACCTTCAAAAATCAATCCTAGTCCCTCAGGGCTTTTTGATAACAACCAGCGCCCAAGCATGTCTCCTTTAGGTATGACATTCCAGTCAAAGTCTTGGTCAATAAAACCTCTATTAACAACTGTTTTTTTAGTTTTATGCAAACAAGTTTATGTCATTATTTACTTCTTCACAATGCCGAATTCTGGAGGGATCAGATAGGCAGAAAAATATACAGTGTGAAGGAAAATCGTTATCCTTCTAATATGCACTAAAATTACATTTTTATACTTTATATTTTCTTTTTTCCCCCAGTAAAAATTTTTTGTTCATTTTTCCATTACAGTTGTCCCACCTTTTTTTCCCTCTTGCTTCCCCGCACCCTGCTCATTCCTTCTCCCACAGTCAGTCCTCACTCAGTTGTCCATGTCCATGGGTCATTTATACATTTTCTTTGACTAGACCCTTCCCATTCTCACCCTCTTCTCTCCCTCTCCCCTCCCCCGTTGTTACTGTTAGTCTATTACTTGTTTACATACCTCTGGTTCAATTTTGCTCATTTGTTTGTGTTCTTCATTAGCCTCCTGTAATAGGTGATAGCATAAGGTATTTTTCTTTTGTTGCCTGGCTTATTTCACTAATCATAATTCTCTCTAGTTTCATTCATGTTGTTGCAAATGGAAGAAGTTCCTTCTTTCTTTCCGCTACATAGTACTCCATTGTGTAAATGTACCACAATATTTTCATGCACTAATCTACAGACAGGGACTTAGGTTGTTTCTAGCACTTGGCTATCATAAATAGTGCGGCTATGAATATAGGGGTGAATAGGTTCTTTTGAATTGGTGTTTCAGGATTTTTCAGATATAATCCTAGCAATGGAATTGCTGATTCAAAAGGCAGTTCTATTTTTAGTTTTTTGAAAAAATTCCAAAATGCTTTTCATAGTGGCTGTACCCAGCAGCAGTTCACCAGGGTGACCTTTTCTCTGCATCCTCACCAGCACAAGTTGTTTATTGATTTGTTGATGACGGCAATTCTGACTGGTGTGAGGTGGTATCTCATTATGGTTTTTATTTGCATCTCTCTGATGGCTAGTGATTTTGAACATTCTTTCATATGTCTATGGACACTATGTATGTCCTCTTTGGAGAAGTGTTTGTTCAGGTCCTTTGCCCATTTTTTAATTGGATTGCCTGTCTTCGTGGTGTTGAATCGTATGAGTTCTTTATATATTTTGGAGATCAATCCCTTGTCTGAGGTATCATTGGCAAATATAGTTTCCCATATGGTTGGTTCCATTTTCACCTTGTTGGTGTTTTCTTTTGCTGAGCAGATTCTTTAGTTTGATGTAGTCCCATTTGTTTATTCTTTTCTTTATTTTCCTTGCCTTAGGAGATATATAAGTGAAAATGTTGCTATGTGGGATATCTAAAATTTTCCTGCCTATGTTTTCCTCTAGGACTTTTATGGTATCATGGCTTACATTTGAATCTTTTATCCATCCTGAGTTTATTCTGGTGTATGGTGTAAGTTGGTAGTCTAGTTTCATTCTTTTTGTACAACCCTGTCCAGTTCTCCCAGCACCATTTGTTGAAGAGGCCCTTCTCACTCCATTTTAAGTTTCTTCCACCTTTGTCAAATATTAGTTGACCATATAGACCTGGGTTTATTTCTGGGATCTCTATTCTTTTCCATTGATCTATATGTTTTTATGCCAGTACCAGGCTGTTTTGATTACTGTGGCCTTGTATAGTTTAATATCAGGTATTGTGATTCCTCCTGCTGTGTTTTTCTTCCTCAAGATTGCTGTGGCTATTCTAGTTCTTTTTTGCTTCCATATAAAATTTTGAAGTATTTGTTCCAGGTCTGTGAGATATGTCATTGTTATTTTAATAGGGATTGCATTGAACGTATAAATTGCTTTGGGTGGTATGGACATTTTAATGATGTTGATTCTTCCCATCTATGAACATGGTATATGCTTCCATTTATTTGTATCTTTCTTAATTCATTTCTTCAGTGTTATGTAGTTTTCTGAGTACAAGTTTTTTACCTCCTTGGTTAAGTTTATTCCTAGGTACTTTATTTTTCTTGTTCCTGTGGTACATGTAATTTTTCTTTTAGTTTCTATCTCTGAAATTTTGCTGCTGGTGTACAGAAAGGCCTTAGATGTGTGAATGTTGACTTTGTACCCTGCTATTTTGCTGAATTCACTCATTAGGTTGAGTAGTGTTTTTTGTGGTGTCTACAGGATTTTCTATGTACACTATCATGTCACCAGCAAATAATGACAGTTTTACTTCCTCTTTTCCAATTTGGATGCCTTTTAATTCTCTTTATGTCTGGTTTCTGTGGCTAGAAATTCCAAGGCTATGTTGAATAGGAGTGGAGAGAGTGGACATCCTTGTCTTGTTCCTGACCTCAGGGAGAATGCTCTCAGTTTTTGCGTATTGAGTATGATGTTGGCTTCAGGTTTCCCGTATATGGCCTTTTTATGTTGATGTATCGTATCAGCAGCCGTCCGTCTCGAGAGACGATGGTGTAGCTTCTTAAGAGTCTATCTGCACCGCCGAGAATGGTTGTGCAGTCCGACTCGGGAGTGACACGGTATCTGTCTCCTCCCGTGTTGAATCGACATCTTGCGATGACGCTGGAGTGTCCTCTCCAGTGAAGCTGAAGCTACAGAGCCTGGGCAGGGTGATATGGAGGGTCTGCTGTTGCCCATGCAGCAGACCCCCCCTCTCTTCGCAGCTGAAGGATCCAAGGGAAAGACGGAGTCAATACAGCTTGGCTTCAGGTGCGCCGCAGGAGTTGCCAGTGTTGACTACAACGTCAAACCGCCTTAGGGACTCCAGCTCCGGATTTTCTGTCGGGGTTTACTTCCTTAGCCTTTCCCCTGAAGAGGTATGCCGCAAGGCAGCGGAGGTTTTTTGGAGTCAGAGTTTTCCTTCTCTGATGTGCCCTGACTGGAAGATCGAACCAGCGACACTTAGCTCGCAGGCCGATGCTCAATCCACTGAGCCAAACCAGCCAGGGACTTATGTTGATGTATGCCCCCTCTATTCTCATTTTGCTGAGAGTTTTCATCATAAACGGGTGTTGTACTTTATCAGATGTTTTTATGCATTTTTTCATATAATCATGTGGTTTTTGTCTTTCTTTTTGTTTATATGGTGTATTACATTTGTTGATTAGTGTATATTGAACCATCCTTTATTCCTGGGATGAATCTCACTTGATCACGCTGGATAATCTTTCTAATGTGTTGCTGAATCTGGTTTGCCAATTTTTTGCTTAGGATTTTAGCATCTATGTTCATCAGCAATATTGGCCTGTAGTTTTCTTTCTTTGTTGTGTCTTGACCTGGTTTTGGAATTAGAGTAATACTGGCTTCATAGAACGAGTTTGGGAGTCTTCCCTCTTGGATTTTTTGGAATATTCTGAAGAAGGTAGAAGTTAGTTATTTTCTAAAATTTTGTATAATTCACTTGTGAAGCCATCCTGTCCAGAGCTTCTGTGTGCTCGGAGTTTTTTTATTACTGCTTCAGTTTTACTAGCTGTTATTATTCTGTCCAGGCTTTCAGCCTCTTATTCATTCAGTTTTGGAAGATTATATGCTTCCAGAAATTTGTCCATTTCCTCTAAGTGGTCAAATTTCTTGCCATACAGTTGTTCATAATAATTTCTTACAATTCTTTGTATTTCTGTGATATCTGTTATGATTTCTCCTCTTTCATTTCTGATTTTATTTATTTGGGTCCGCTCTCTCTTTTTCTTGATGAGCCTAGCTAAAGGCTTCTCAATTTCGTTTGTCTGCTCAAAGAACCAGCTCCTACTTTTGTTGATCTTTTGAGTTGTTTGTTTAGTCTCTATGTTGTTAAATTCTCCTTTGATCTTGATTATTTCCTTTCTTCTTCTTGACCTAGGCTTTGTTTGTTGTTGTTGTTCTAGTTCTTGTAGCTTTAGGATTAGATTTTTTATTTGAGCTTCTTCTTTCCTTTTCAGATATTCCTGTATTGCTATGAACTTCCCTCTTAGGACTGCTTTTGCTGTGTCCCCTAGGTTTGGGGCTGTAGTGTGTTCATTGTCATTCGTTTCTAGAAATTTCTTGATTTCCTCTTTGATGTCATTGTTAACCCATTCGTTATTTAAAAGCGTGTTATTCATTCTCCATGAGTTTGGGTGTCTTTGATTTTTTTCTGTGAGATTGATTTTTAGTTTCAAGGCATTGTGGTCTGAAAAGATGTTTGATATCATTTCAATCTCTTTGAATTTGTTGAGGCTTGTTTTGTGTCCTATTATGTGATCTATCTTTGAAAATGTCCCATGTGCCTTTGAAAAAATGTATATTTTGCTTCTTTGGGGTGAAAAGTTTTATATATATCAGTTAAGTCCATGTGGTTTCATGTGTTATTCAATGCTTGTATATCCTTGGTGTTTGCTTGGATGATCTGTCTATTGTTGATAATGGAGTGTTGAAGTCCCCTACTATGAGTGTGTTGTTGTTGATATCCTTCTTGTGGTCTTCTAGTATTTTCTTTATGTATTTGGGTGCTCCTATGTTGGGTGTATAATGTTTATCAGTGTTATATCTTCTTGATGGATTGTTCCTTTAAGTATTATGAAATGTCCTTCTTTGTCCCTTTTTATTGCCCTTGCTTTGAAATCCGTTTTGTCTGATATGAGGACTGCTACCCCAGCTTTTTTTTGATGTCTGTTTGCTTGGAGTATTTTTTTATATCCTTTTACTTTCAGTCTATGTTAGTCTTTTGTTTTGAGGTATGTTTCTTGTAGACAGCAAATATGTGGGTCCTGTTTTCTTATCCATTCCATTACCCTATGTCTTTTAATTGGAGCATTTAATCCATTTACATTTAAGGTTATTATTGACATGTATTTATTCATTTCCCTTTTGTATCTCTGTTCCTCTACTCTTTTTTTTTTGTTTGTTTTTTTCTCTTCCTTTTTCTTAGAATATTCCCTTTAGCATCTCTTGCAATGCTGGTTTTGTGGAGATGTATTCTTTTAGTCTTTCTTTGTCTGAGAAACTCCTTATTTCACCTTCCATTCTGAATGAGAGCCTTGCTGGGTAGAGTATTCTTGGTTGTAGGCCTTTGTTTTTCATTGCTTGAAATATGTTTGACCATTCCCTTCTTGCTTGTAGTGTTTCTGTTGAGAAATAGGTCTATAGCCTTATTGGAGCTCCCTTGTAAGTTATTTGCTGTTTTTCTCTTGCTGCTTTTAGGATTCTCTCTTTGACTTGGAATGTTGCCATTTTAACTATGATGTGCCTTGGAGTGGGTTTTTGGGGGTTCCTCTTCATTGGAACTCTCAGTGCTTCCTGGACTTGCATAACTTTTTCTCTCATCAGGTTGGGAAAATTTTCTGTCACTATTTCTCCTATCAGTTTATCTATTCCTTGTTCTTCTGATCCCTCTTTAACTCCAGTTACTCTTATATTGTTCTTCCTTATGCTATCCTGAAATTCCCTTACCTCTTCTTCATACTTTTTCAATCTTTTTTCATTTTGCTGTATCATCTGAGAATTTTTTTCTACAATATCTTCTAACTCACTAATCAGGTCCTCTGCTTTGTTTAGTATGCTTTTGACTGATTCTACTGCATTGTTCAGTTCAGAAATTGCATTCTTTATTTCTTTCTGGTTTTTGTTGATAGTTTCTTTGTCTCTTATTATGCTGGTGTAGTTCTCTACAAGTTCCCTGTAATTTTCTTGGATCTTTTAGTAGCTTCCTTGTAGGTTGTCATAGTTGTTTTTAAAGTTGTCGAGTATATTGAGCTTCTTCACCACCATTGTTTTGAAGTCCATGTCTGACATTTGGGCCATGTCTATTCCATCTACCTCTCTTTCTGCGGATTCCACTTTTGTTTTCATTGAGAGGTTATTTCTGCATCTTACCATGTTGGATTCTTCTTGTTTGTTTTTGTTATTTGAATTTATCTGCTCTGCCTTCCCACCTTTGTGGTATGAGATTCTATATTGGAGATCTGGGGGTTTCAGTGGTGCAGTCTCTTTGATCTCCTGAGCCTGATGTTCTTGGGTTATCCTTTATGTTGTTTGTTTATGCCGTCCGGTTATATTTCAGATGCTCTTCGGTAGGATCTTCCTTCTGGCTAGTTGATTGAGAGTCACTCTGTCCACTTTGTCTTGAGTTCTTTTGTGGAGATGCTGTTAAAAACATAAACACACAGCCCTGACAGGAGACCAGCACCCTCAAAAATATCCCCCACCCTCTATCCTGCTATCGTCAGCCAATGAGCCAGTATTAATATAAATGTAGAAGGATTCGGGCTTTTACACTATAGGAAGAATAGATAAGAGTTGTTTTAGGGGAGAAAAAATGATTTTTGAGAGAAGGTATAATAGATTAATAATAATTGAGACTGCACAAGACAGTAGGTAATATTTACATTTTATGTTAATAATTATAGAAGAAAAAAAGGGAAGAGTGCAGAATATAGTAGGAAAGTGGAATTGTATAGTATTGGATTTATATAGTAGTTATATTCTATTTATTTATAGTGAAAGGGAGGCTAAACTAGACCCACAAACAAATAAAAACAATTAAAGCAGAAGGTTAAGAAGGAAAGAGTATATAAAACAAATTAGAGATATAGTTTTTTTTTCTTTTTTCCCTTACTTCCCCTCCTCCGTCCTCCCCTCCTCTTTCAAGAAGAAAAGAAAAAGGAAAAAGAGAAAAAGAAAAAAAAAAGGAATGTTTTTACTCAGTTCAGCCTTTGTGTGTCATCTTCTTTTTCTGCATCCACAGCTGGTCTAATGTGGCAGGTCAGAGGTTTCTATTCCTTGCAGCAGCGGTGTGTGCAAGGTGGCCGGCACGGTGAAATTCAAGGCGCCTGAGAGCCCACCTCAGGCCTGCCGCGCCACACTCAGGGAAAGCAGGCCGCGCCGTGCTCCGGGAAAGTAGGCTGCGCCGTGCTCCGGGGAAGCCGGCAAGGTGTTTTTTTGCTCGAGCGCCAGTGCGCGCCCAAGGCGGCTGGGGAGCTAGCCTCAGGCCTGCAGCGCCGCGTTCTTGGAGTTGGTCTCTCACCTCTTAGGGCAGGGCCCCAAACATTTGTGCTCAGTACAAGTGAGTGTTTGTGAGTCACTGCTGCCTTCTGTTCCCACACCACAGCCGTCCACCTTTCCCACGCCGCCGCCTGGGCGGGCACACGCAGAGCCTGAGCAAGTGCTCTGCACTCTGGCCTGGCACTTCGGCCTGGCACCCACCAGGCTGGCCAGGTGCAACAGTGCACAGTCTTCTGCGTGTCCAGTGGGCCCTCCCTGCACCCGTTGGGGCACTGATCTTATGTCTGTTGGGGTGTGTCCAAGGGGCACCTGAATCCGTGGCCCTGTGCACCTGGGCCAGTGAATGAGGGCCCTTCCCTATCCGCACCGGTGCGACCCAAGGGGAGAGTTGGGGAGTGGGCAAGCACACTTCTGCGCCTGCACTCCTTAAGAATGTCCTATCAGCCCCCAACTTTTCCCCCCTCTCCACAGTTCACAAGAGAAAAATACAAAGGAAAAATTACATTTTCACTTGTACACCAGCACGCTGTCTCCCGTCTTCCAGCGTCAATGCCACCTGGTTAAGTCCCGTCTCTGCCAGCGGGCAGAGATCTGCTTTCCTCCTGACTCCCCTCTAGGGAAGCCTATGGTCGCCAAAAAGCCTTTGTGACCTTCCAGCCACAGCCCAGGCAGCCACCCCAGTTAGGAATCCCGTTTCGTCCCTTTTTCTTCTGCTGTCCTCACTAAACAGGTTTTTCCCAGATGGTTTTTCTCTAATCCAGCAATGCGAAGGCTCGACTCCTGCCAGTGTCCAGCTGCTCACTGAGATGATCTGTCTGCAATAAGTCCAAACTACAGATGGGTCTCGGGAGCCTGAGAGCGCAGCCTCCCCTCACTCCTCCGCCATCTTCCTCTCTCACCTTCCATTTTGAATGGGAGTCTTGCTGGGTAGAGTATTATTGGTTTTAGGTCTTTGTTTTTCATTCCTTGGAATATTTTTTGCCATTCCCTTCTGGCTTGTAGTGTTTCTGCTGAGAAATCTGAGGATAGCCTTATTGGAGCTCCTTTGTATGTTATTAGTTGTTTCTCTCTTGCTGCTTTTAGGATTCTCTCTTTGTCTTTGAATGATGCCATTTTAATTATGATGTGTCTTGAAGTGGGCCTGTTGGGGTTCATCTTCATTGTTACCCTCTGTGCTTCCTGGACTTACGTGACTCTTTCGTCATGTTAGGGAAGTTTTCTGTCATTAGTTTATCAAACAGGTTTTCTATCCCTTGTTCTTCTTCTCCTTCTGGAATTTCTATGATATGGATATTATTACGTTTCATGTTGTCCTGCAGCTGTCTTAAAACCTCTTCTTTCTTGTTTAGTCTTTTTTCATTTTGTTGCACTGTCTGGGGATTTTTATCTATGCTGTCCTCCAGTTCACTGATCCTATCTTCTGCTTACTCTAGCCTGCTTTTAATTCCTTCTACTGTGTTCTTCAATTCAGAGATCGTATTCTTCATTTCCTCCTGGCTCTTATTGATAGTTTCTATGTCTTTTTTCATGCTGGTGTAATTCTCAGTAAGTTCCTTGTAGTTTCCCTTGAGTTCCTTGTAGTTTCCCTGGAATTCTTTGTAGTTTTCCTTGAGCTCACAGGGCTCATTGATCTTACCCATAATCCATGTTTTGAATTGCATACCTGATAGTTTGCTTCCCTCTATTTCATTTAGCACTCTTTCTGGGGATTCTTCCTTTTCTTTCGATGGGAGGTTGTTTCTCTGTCTCCCCATTTTTGTGACTCTTATTGTTTGTTGCTGCTTATTAGATTAATCTGCACTTCCTGGATCTGCCCCTGGTGTCATCAGATTGTGTACCAATCTGGCCCTAGGCTGTCTGTTGTGGACTACTAAAGATCTACTGCCTTTGTCTGTCTCCTTTAGTTGTTAATCTATTCAATTTGTGATTAGCCGTCAGGCTTCAGGGCCGAGAGTGTGGCAGCTTAATTCCTGTAGCTGGGGCTTTTGCTTTCCCTCATACTGACACCACTCAGAGGAGAATGATCTGCGTGCAGTATTGGGAATGTGTCAGCACTGAGAGCTGGTCGGCTGCTCCCCCAGTTCTCCCCTCAAAGCCACCGCACCAAATTCTCCCCAAGTGTCTCTGGTCCTCTCTGCCTTCCCTCTGCTTGAGCCCAGTGTAAGTGGGTGCCAAAATATTTTTGTACGTGATCCGCTTTAGAGCTTTTTTTCTCCCACTGTTTCTCTCTAACTAGCAAGAAACCCTGTGGCTTTTCACTTTTCACAGCTGGATACTATTTTACTTTCCACTCTGTTTCTGTAGGCTGGGAAGCCCAGCTGGGGGTTTAGACCCTGCCCTTCTCAGGGGGAACCCCCAGCTGCTGAGTTGTTTCTCAGTCCCTTCAACTGCCCCCCGTGGGAGCCCAGCCAGCCATTTCGTGTCACCGCACTCCCTACTGGTCACGTTGTGATGTAGTGGCCTTTTCTGTCTCTCTGTGGTTATAAGACTTCTCTCCAGCTAGTGTTCAGTTGGTTAATCCAGATGATTTCTCGAAAATTAAATTGTAGATCTAGACTGGTCTGGGAGGAGGTTAGTGTAGCTTCCACTTACTTCTCTGCCATCTTGGATCTCCCATTTGTTCTTTTCCTTTGCATTTCTCTCTGTCGTTTTTGCTTGGTGGTGTTTTTTTACTTTTTTTTTTTGTTTCTTCTTTTTTAAATCTATGTGTCTCAGTTTTGAGTTTTTTTGTGCGTGCAGTTGCCATTAGTTTTATGAGAAAGAAAGTCTTATATATTCAGTAGTCCTCTTGCTTTTTGAATGCATCTAATCCTCATATTACTTTGCAAATTCAGATCCTCACCCCTTTCCCTTTTATGTTTTTGTTTGACAAATTATCTTTGTTTATGCTGTAAAATGTTTTTGGTGATCTTACTCACAGTATTGTGACTTTTTGTGCTTTGTTTCAAGTAGAATAACCCCCTTTAGTGTTTCTTGCAATGGTGATCTTCTGGTAATAAATTCTGTCAGCCTCTGTATGTCTGGAAAAGTCTCTATTTCTCCTTCATAGTTAAAGAATAATTTTGCTGGATGTATTATTCTTGGCTAGTAATTTCTCCTTTTCAATAATTTGAATATTTGGTTCCACTCTCTTCTAGCTTGTAGAGGGTCTGCTGAGAAGTCTTATGATAACCTAATAAGCTTTTCTT
Organism: Furipterus horrens; assembly: GCF_987537825.1. NCBI lineage: Eukaryota > Metazoa > Chordata > Mammalia > Chiroptera > Furipteridae > Furipterus > Furipterus horrens. The sequence goes on from NW_028327187.1 coordinate 47,424,899, forward strand.
AGAAGTCACTTTCTTCTTTTCCCTGGTTACTCTGAGAATTCTTTCTTTGTCATTAATTTTTTACAGTTTTAACACAAAGTTTTGGAGAAGGCTTCTTTGGATTGAGGTAATTAGGTGTTCTGTTTGCTTCTTGGATTTGAGGATCTAGCTCTTTCCATAGGTTTTTGAAATTCTCACAAACTATTTGTTTGAATAGGCTCTCCATTCTCTTCTGCTCTCCTTTTCTCCTGGTATGTCTATTATTCTTATATTGTAGGTTCTGATAGAGTCAGATGTTTCTCGTTAAATTCTTTCATTTTTTTTAATGCTCAAGTTTTTCTTCTTCCCTCTGTGATTTCTAGATTTTTATCTTCAGTATCACTAATCCTTTCTTCCATCTGGTCTGCTCTATTTCTTATGCTTATTAGCTCATTCTTGATATCCTCTATTAAATTCTTATCCTCCAGGATTTTGGTTTGGTTCTTTTTAAAATTTAAATCTTTTGGGGAAATTGCTCATTTTTTTTGTTGATTTGTTGTTTGAGCATACGAAATTGCCCATCTGTATTTTTCACACCTCATTGGGTATTTTCAGTACTGCAATCTTGAATTCTCCGTCATTTATATAACATATTTTCATGTATTTGAGTTTGTTTTTTGAACATTCTTTTATTTTTTTTCTGAGCTGACTCTCTACCGAGGTTATTTATGATATTTGATGGGTTTCTTTTCTGTCTAGGCATCTATCTATATGTATGAGTGGCTCTTCTCTAGCAGATTAATACCAAGAGGTCTTTCTATTATTTTCCAGTAGGTGGCGCTGAATCACAAGTTTTTTTGTTCTGTGAAATCCCAGTGCTGCCTTCTGCAGCAAGACACTATCAGTACAACAGCAGTGCGTTGGGGTGGAGCGGGTTGGAGCAACCAACTAACTTCTTTGTTGGTTCTCCGTTCCGGTAATGGCAACCGCAGACCTCTATGGGGTCCCCCTTCTGTCCTAAACCTTGGACTGGTCACAGAGTGACCCCCTTGCTCAGGAATAAAAGTGACTGTGTAATACCAGTTTTCGGGTTTGTAGATATTGTGTTTTGCAACCAAGGGCAAAGGGAGGCAAGCCTGGGAGACTACAAGCTGCAGTACTCTTTGGCTTTGTTTCTCAGACTGGAAAGCTTACTGCCCTACAGCTAACAATCGTGGTCACACCCCTATGATGTGTTCTTGCCCAGGTCTCTGGGATTAGCTGCAGCTCATATTGCTCACTCCTGCAAAATATCCCCACCAAAATCTCTTTGCTCCTCCTTGCTGAAGGGAGCATCAGCCACAACAGGATTTTTCTTCTTTCCAGACCAAGGCCCCCTATGAGGTCCCAACTGTAAGGCTGTATCCATGGCTTGTCTCAGCCTTTCTTTCTCCTCACCTCTCTGGTTCACTCCCTCTTGCCCACCTATTTATGCTTCAGTGCGTGAATTTCTTAGATGTGTTTATGCATTGAGTAGAAAATCCTTTGTTTAGTTATAGGTGTTCCAGTTGTTGAAACTTTGAGGGGAGAGACCAAGGGGATCCCTCATACCACCATTCCTCTGATATTACCAGTGTATACTATGATTTTAATTTATATATGTATTTCCTTTACTGGTGTTCTTTCTTTCTTATATACATTGATATTACTGTGTAGTACACTTTTATTTCAGGCTAATGGAATCATTTTATAAAATTTCTTATAGGGCATGTTTAATCAAATTTTGTTTATCTGGGAATGTCTTCATTCCCCTTTATTTTTGAAGAGTAGCTTTGCTGGGTATAGAATTCTTTATTGATAGTCTTTTATTTTCAGCTGCCTGAATATGTCTCCTAACACCTTCTGCCCTCAATTGTATGTGATGAAAAATGAGTTGTTAAGCTTATTGAGGAAACTTTACATAATGCATTGTTTCTCTTTTGCAGCATTCAAAATTCTCTCTTACCTGTGACACTTTTAATATGGTGTGTCTAAGTGTGTATCTCTTTGAGTTTACTATATATAAATTTGCTGAGCTTCTTCTATATGCAGATAAATTTTCTGTAAAATTTTCTGCAAAAGTTTTGGTCATTACTTTTAAATATTTTTCTACCCCTTTTTATTGCTTCTCTTTCTGAAACTACAATTATGTGTATGTTGGTGCACTTGATTGTGTCCCACAAGTCTCTGTGGCTCTGTTCACTTTTTCACATTCTTATTTATTTCTATTTCTTTGGTCAGCTCAAAATCTGCTGTTACACCCCTCTAGTGTATTTTTTATTTTAGTTATTGTACACTCAAACTTCAAAATATATGTTGTTTTTTAATAATTTGTCTTTATTGATATTATTTGGTAAGATAGTGTTCTCATACTTCTGATCCTTTGGACATGGTTCAAAGGATCATTTAATATATTTATAATAGCTGACTTAAAGTTTGTCTACAAGTTCAGTTTTGGGGCTTCCTTTGGGATATGTTTCTTTTTTTAATTTTATTTATTTTTAGAGAGAGGGGAAAGGAGGAACAAAGAGAAGGAGAGATACGTCAATGTGAGAGAAACATTGATTGGTTACCTCTCATAGGCATAACAGCCAAGGACCAAACCCACAACCCAGGCACGCGCCCTGACTGGGAATCATACCTGAAAACTTTCACTCTGTGGAATGACACCTAACCAACTGAACCACACTGGTCAAGGCCTTTTGAGATATTTTCTATTGACTGGTTTATTTTTCTTGTGTATAAGTCATACTATCTTGTTTATTTGTGTCTAGAAATTTTTGTTAAAAACTAGACATTTCAAAGTGAGACAACTGTAATAGAAAAAAATACAATAAATACATTTTTAAAATAAAAACTGGACATTTCAAATAATATGATATGGCAGCTATAGAAATCATATTCATTCCCTCTTCAGTTTTATTACTGTTGTTTTTAAATATTTTTTAAAAATATTTTATGTATTTATTTATTTTTAGAGTGAGGGGAAGAGAGGGAGAAAGAAGGAGAGAAACATCAATGTGTGATTGCCTCTCACGCACCCCCCCAACTGGGGACCTGGCCCACAACCCAGGCATGTACCCTGATTGGGAATTGAACCAGCAACCCTTTGGTTTGCAGACTGGCTCTCAATCCACTGAGCTACACCAACCAAGGTGCTGCTGTTTATTTATTTAGTGAATTTCCTGAAATACATATATAAAGTTTGTGTTCTATGTTGTATGTAACCACTGAAGTCTCTGTCAAGCTAGTTTAATGTTCAGTTAATGATTGGACAGAGATGTATTTTTTTTTCATGTTTCAATATATTTATATATTTATTTATTTCTATTTTCTTTTCTTCTTCTTTTTTTTGTTTTATTTTTTTCCTTTGGCTCAATTCCTCCCCATTAGTGCTCCCACCCCCAATAGCCATCAGCTTGGATAGAGATTTACTTAAATTCCTTGAACTGCTAATATTCCCAGCTTTTGCCAAGGGGTTCTCTGTGTGTTAGGGCAAGTCCTCAATGCCCTGTCAGACAGTTAACAATTATTCCTTAACCTCAATCACTAAATGTACAGAGTATCATGGTTAGTCTTACATGAGATAAAGGCCCTTCTCAGTTATTTTCTGGTCATACACACAGTCCTGCACTTGTGCTTTGCCTTTTGATTCTGAGGAAAATTTCAGAGCTCTTCAAAGCACTCTATGAACATCTCATTCCCTGTGTTCTACTTTTAAGTTTTTGATCAGCCTCTTGTTTGCCCGAACTGCCTCAGGGAACTACTGTGTTAAAATTTTCATTTGATTTTTTGGACAGCCTGGGGGATATGGTTTTCCTCACTAAGAAGTCTCTGAGGTAAGGTTATATAAAGACAAACTCAGAAAATGGAGCTTTTCCAGAGGTTTGCCAGAGAGTTCAAATAGTAAAAATTATCTGGGGATGGGCCTTTGGGAAATTCCAAACCCATTCTGTCATCTGCAATGGCTACCAGGCTGATGACTTCTTTTTTTTCAGTTACTGTGGTTCTGAGGTTGCAGGTTTTCAAGGCCACTATAATCCTGGAGAGTGGGCAGTGAGACTAGAGCAAGTAAAAATTCTCTATTGAGATTTAACTAGTTTTCTGGAATAAATGATTCTCAGACTGTTGCAAGCCTTTCCTTAATTTCCAGAGCTCTGAAAATGTCATTTTGAATAATTCTTTGCCAGTGTTCTCATTGATTTTATGAAAGATTCTTAACTCCACCATGCCAGGAGCTCCTATCCTATGCTGAATATTGTTACATTCCTATAAATATTCTCCACCTTTGTTAAAGACACAGGTAAGATATTTGGAAACAGAATGATTCTTTACAGACTTGTTTTTAAAACTTGTTGTATGGGACTAGAAATTTGTTTAATCTGGGGCTAATTATTTCTCACAACCAAAGTAAGACATTTCTCCCCACCAAGGTAAGACCTTTCTCCCCAATGTCCTATAATGCATAAAGATTTCCAGTCTGGCTAGTAGCAATAGAATCTATTTCCCCTTCTGTGTGAGAACCAGATAATGTTCCATCTAACACTGCAGGTGGTTCTTTCTCAAGCTTTGTATTGCCTTCTCATATGTATGTACTAATGAAGATATTTAGAGTTCCCTCTGTGGAACTCTGTCTTGTCCAGTACTCTATCCTGTCACCTCTAGCTGGCCTGGTTTCCTTGGACACTCAGCTCTATCTCCTTATCACAAAAAGTCCACCAGTGTCTGCTTCAGTTCTTTTCCTATATACGATGGCCTGAAAACTTCCTCAAAGTAGTAAGCTTGGACAATCAGAGAATTTGCCTATTTGTTTCCCATCTGTCAGAAGAAACTGTCCTTCATTAGCTGGTATCCAGTGTCTTGAAAGAAATTGTGATTTGTTTTGCCCCAACTTTTAGTTGTTTCAACTGGAAAGTCAAATTAAGTTTCTGTTATTTCATTTTCGCTGGAAGCAGAAGTCCTTACGTGACATACTTGTAACTTTAATCTGCGTTATTAACATTTTATCCACTATTTCCTTTTTCCAGCGTTTTTTTTTTTTTATTTGTTTGTTTATTTATTTATTTGTAGAGAGAGGGGAAAGGAGAAAGAGAGGGAGAGAAACATCACTGTGTGGTTGCCTCTCACTCGTGCCCTCAACTGGGAACCTGACGTGCAACATAGTCATGTGCCCTGGCTAGAAATCGAACCAGTGATACTTGGCTCACAGGACGACGCTCAATCCACTGAGCCACAGCAACCAGGGTCCAGTGTTTTTTTTTAAAAATATTATTGACTCTCCATTATTTTCTTAAATTTAGACCATCAACAAAACAATGAATCCAGCCCTGGTTTATAGCATTTTTCCAATTTTTGTGGGGTAAATACTCCCACTGTGGCCAATTTCAAGCTACCAACATATGCATTATTTCCATTATAGGGATACAATAGGTGGAAATAACCTCAAGAACATAAATTACAGTAAAGTGTAGTAAAATCATTAAGATGTGATGTTTTAAGTATTACTTTGTTTTTAACATAACTTGTAAGTTGATATAATTTCTATTTAATAACTATTTTAAAACCAGCTTACAAAATTCATGAAATTTTAATAACCAGCTCACATAAAATAGTATGAGCTGTTGTTAGCACACTACTTCCTCTAGGTTTGGGGATTAGAATCACTGTGGAAGCATCACTATAAACCAGTATACAAGGAGAAATTTCATCCACCTGGGGATATGTGTGCATGTTCCTTGCTCACTAAGGATGTTATCAAGTACCCAAAGCAAGCATTTCACTACCTTTTTCTCTCCAGAACAACAGAAAGCTATCCTCAAAACTCCACCATAAAAATGTATTACTATACCCCTGACCAGTATGGCTGAGTTGATTGTAGTGTCTTCCCATGACTGAAAGGTTGCAATTCAATTCCCACTCAGGGTACATACCTGGGTTGTTGGTTCAATCCCCAGTCTAGGCATGTATGATCCCTGAGCCAGGCATGTACAATTTGGGTGTGGGCATGTCCAGGAGGCAGCTGACCGATGCTTCTCTCTCATCAATGTTTTTCTTTCTCACTTCCTCTCCCTAAAAGAACAGCAATGAAAAACTATCCTCAGATGAGGATTTTAAAAATTATTATTATAGATCTTGAAGTCTTGGATTTCTAAGAATCCCTTTTTAAAATGGCAAGGCATTTCTTGTGAGCAATAATATTTTCAGCTTTTTAATTGGTTAATACTTTTATGGATATTAGGCAGCTAAATAAGAACAAGGCCTTGTGTCATTGGCCCATAGGTTTTGTGTTTGGTGGAGACAGTGGTGGTAGATGTGGGAGAGCAATCAAATGGGAAAGTAAAAATATGCCTCCAAACTGACTCTTTCATAGTCTTTCAGAAGTTCAGTTCCAGTATGTCCACATGTGGGACATGGTTTTAAAATACTAAATGAATAGTATCTTCTTCCATTTTAGCCTGACTACCCACTAGCAGGGAAACACCACATGAGCTGCTTACCATTCTATCTTGCCCATTCCCTTAAGAATATTTTTATATTGGGGAAAAATTAAAAGAACAAAACAATAATATCATACACTTCAAAGGATTAAAATACCCTTACAAAATAAAATAAAGTACCCTTTTGGTAATGGCCATGCCAAAATATAAAAACTTAGAAATGGTCAGCAGTTCATGTAAGAGAAAGAGAAGACTAAAATGAGAAACCAGAGAAAAATAAAAAAGAATTTGATATAGACAACCAGGTTTGTCATGAAATTGTCATTTTTTACTTGAGTTCAAAATAATATTTTTGCTCAGGATTTAAAAATGAAATTATACCTAGGTGATAAATAATAGTCCACTGATAAATATACAGAATGTATACAACCTTTTTAACAGCTTTCAGGAAGAATATTAAGAGCCACAGCAAACCTCTCTAAGTGTAATCAGCAATTCCTGCACAAAGCTGTTAGGCCCATTCACCAAACAGACAATGTAAATTCCCAATCAGCTACACTAAATTTCAAGGGACAAAACACTACTGATACCCTGGCCCCGCAAAAACATGTATCACCCCCAAGTCACCTAGTAAAGCCCCTAATTCCTCCTAACCTCAGACCCAAAGCAACCTCTCACTGCCTATGATGAGTGGAGTCTAGTAATTTGAGGAGTTAGTCCAGGAAAAAATAGTGGAATTCTTTGCAGCTGTTGAAATGTGAATGATACCTTCTTCAGATTTTTAACTTTTCCCAAGTAAGAAGAAATCTAAAGTGGATGTCTGAGCTAACCTGGGCTACCCTAATAAAATACTAGGGACTGGGTGGCTCAAACAACAGAAATGTATTTTTCTCAGTTCTGGAGTCTAGGAAGTCCAAGATCAAAGTGTCAATTGATTTGGTTTTCAGTTAGAACTCTCTTTTTGGCTTGCAGGTGGCACCTTCTCTCTGTGTCCTGACATGGTAGAAAGAGTGAGGGGGATCCCTGAGGTCTCTTCTCACAAGGGCACTAATCCTAGAAGGCACACACCATTATGACTTTATTTAATCTTAATTATTTCCTTACTCCAAATACAGTCACACTTGGGGTCAGGGCTTCGACATTCAAATTTGGAAGACAATTCAGTCTATAGCAATGGAGAAGGTTTCTGTCACTTAAAAAGATTTTGTGCATGCTCCAACTTGGAAAAGGGCCCAAGGGCAGAATCCTCTCTAGAGTTCAGCTATAATGTGAAGGGCAGCCATGGGAAGGCTACAGAAGTAATTCACACAATGGCTTTTGCTTCAATAAATGTATTTTATGGAGTATTTCTTCACTTTTCTATTTCACACTGAATGGACCAACAAGTAAAGAAAGCTCAGAACATGGAGAAGTCACAAGACTAAGGTTATAATCCTGATTCTGGTGTTTATTAGTCCCTGGGTTTGGGAACAAATTATTAATTTCTGTAATACTGAAAATATTCACCTATTAAAAAGGAAAATGACAACAACTCTCTGAGGCAGGCAAGTGGGATGGTGTTTGAAAAAGAACTTTGCAATCATAAAGCTCTAGATAAAGATCAGAAACATTTAAACTAAAGAGAGAGCTTAGAAGCCTTCTGACTCCTGAGATACATTTCACCTGGGAAAGACAATAACCAAGAAGGGTATTTTTAATGGGAGGTACTAAATCCCAACATACTAGTATGGAGGAAATTTGAGGTTAAATAAATTGTAAACATAACTTTTAGATCTGGTTACTATAAGCAGTGGTACAGGATGACTAATTGTATAAATAACACTAAAAAAAAAAACGTTCTGGTCAACTAGCATTCATAAAATTATGGTTCCACAAATTATTGATGTTCTTCAGGTTGCACTAAGGTGTTCTGCCACCAAAACCAATCTGTGGCAGTCATTTCTCGAATTGCAGAAACACTTTTAGTCCGTGAGGAGAATTTTCTTCATTTCATGGTTTTCAGTCACAAATTCCTCTTAAAGCCCATAGTGACTATTGGCACACAGCCAAATAAATGAACCTGTGGCAAAAGAACACCAAATAAAAGTATATCAGGCTTTTATTTATTTGTGGACACATACTTGTGCCTGCACATAAACTGCTAGTAAAAATTCCCTGTAGTCATATGATGGTATGAAAAACATACCATACAACAGTATGATAATTACCAGAGGAAAAGGGGGTGAGGGAAGGTAGAAGAAGGTAAAAGGGGGATAAACGGTGATGGAAGGAGACTTGACTTGGGGTGGTAAACACACAATACCATATACAGGTAATGTATGATAGAAGTGTACACCTGAAACCTATATAAATTTATAACCAATGTCACCTCAATAAATTCAATATAATTTTTAAAATAAATAAATGCATTCTTACAACTTCAAAGAAAAGATTAAAAAAAAAAAAGAAACTAAGAAGGTGGTAACCTTAATTTAATTGGTATTTATTTATGTGCCCTGATAATAATTTTGTCTCTCCTCAATCTCAAACCATATGCTTAGCTTTAAGTGCTTTTTTTTCATGACCTTCTTAGATAATGCCTGTTAATTTCCTTCAAAGATATTCATTTTAAACCAAGTCCAAATATTTCAGCCTAAAAAGAACTTTAAGAAAAAATTTTTAAATTATAATTTGTGGCAGTGATAGAAGTCTGCATTGATTTTAAATGTAAAACATACTTACTGCCATTGATGAAGTAATTTGCAAAATTGTTATCCCACTATCACTTATTTTGTTCACCCACTTTTTGTTTGTATCTGTTGATCAGGGACAGTTGAAATCATACCTGGAAAAGTTTCCAAAACACTGAATGTTTGTTGAAATAAACACAATGATCTTACCCAGTCCCAAGAGGGTCATAAGAGAGAAAACAAACGCAATCCTCTGGTTACAAAAAGAAGAAGATGGAGAAGGAGAAGAAAAAGAAAAGAAACATACTATCTCAATATCATTTGTAAAAGCCACTTCCCTACAAGGGAAAATGGTGGTGGTGGAGGAGGTGGTCAGGAGATGTGCAAAATAGGGCAAATGTAACCTGAGGCAGTCTTGGAGGCATAAAACTCTAAAAATAAGCCAAAGTTTGTGACCAATAAGAACACAGTTCACATCAGCATTTAATCTGGAGGGCAAGATGTGGATAGAATACGTAGCTGAGAGAATAGACAACATGAGAGAACAGGGTTTGAGTTGCTTCAGGAGTTGAAAACTTTGCTGAGTAGAGCTTTTGTATGTATTAGTATGCCCCTCTATTTACATATTACTCATTACATATTAAAGTAAGGGATGCAAATGCTCAAAGAATTTGGATTAAATTTATAGCAATTTTTTTATGGGGTCCACGGATAGCATCCTGACTTCTAGGTGATCTGCTATCCAGATTTGAGAAGCATTAAAGTTTAGTCGTGGATGACAGAGCCATAGAGGATCATTAACAGGCAACAGATACTCTGGTAATAGTCCTAATTCTTGGAAGGGGCACAATGGAGAAAAAGACCTCTCTTATAACAACATACTCATTGGAGTCTCTATTAGAGGAAAACTCTTGGGCTGGTTCCCCTTATGATGGAAATCACTAGGATTCATTAAAATGGCTCTGAACAGTATGGCTGCTATTTCTGGGAATTGGCACTCAAGAATCTGTATACACTAGACTCAGAAAATCAGAGCAACTCCATCTTTGGGTTCTGTTCTAGTCTACTTTAGGAGTACAGGCATATAATATTGGACTGGCCCCAGTGTCAAAGGGAAAGGTGGTTTGATGAGGATTATTTAGTTTATTTCACCTATAAAAACAGCCCAAACCAGTAAGTAAATCTCAAATTTTATTTTTCAAACTGAATCATTCCTGTTAGCCTGTCTTTATGGAATAAACACATGGCTAACTGATAAATGTGTCTCTAACTTGACACTGTATCTAACCCAGTGGACTCTAAGTATCATAAATGTTGCTAAACCTGTACAAGCATTTGTGCTTTTAATAAAAAGTTTACTTTAGGGCTGGCATTGAACTTAGCAATCACCTTTTTATCCCCCTCATTTCATAGAAAAGAAAACAGATACTTAAAAAGAGGTAATATGATTTGCTCAAGTTCATATGTCAAATTAATGGTAGAGTTGAGACTAAAATCCAGGTCTTGTAATTCCCAGGACATTATTCTTTAAACTGCACCATTTTTACACATAGAGATATGTACAATTATTTCTAAGTAAGTCCCCTGACAAATTTTTATCTTTTCTTTTAAAACTGTACTATTGTAAAAAAAAAAAAAAAAAAAAAAAAAAAAAACTGTACTATTGTAATATCTCAAGTCTTAATCTTTTTAAAAAAAAATATGTTTTATTGATAATGCTGTTACAGTTGTCCCAATTTCTTTTCCCTCTGCTCCCCTCCACCCGGTGGCCCCCCTCCCTCCAGTTATCCCCCACTTTTAGTCCATGTCCATTGGTTGTGTATATAGTTCTTCTCAACCTCTTCCTGTCTACTCCATTCCCTCCTACTATGCTTCTTAATTCCTGTACCATCTCCCTCCCTTTCCCCCTTCCCCCTCCCCACTGACCTTCCCCCAATATATTCCCCATACCCATAGTTCTTTTTCGACTCTCATTGTCTACTTAGTTTGCCTTTGTTTCGATTCCCTAGCTTCTGTTGTTGGTTCTTGTGATACAGTTTTCATTTTAATGTTCATAGTTTTGATCCTCCTTCTTCTAAACCAGTCCCTTTAACATCTCATATAGTAGTGGTTTGGATCTAATGAACTCCTTCAGTTTCTCTTTGTCCTGGAAGGACTTTCTCTGCCCTTCTATTCTGAATGACAGTTTTGCTGGATAGATTATTCGTGGCTGTAGGTTTTGGATTTTCATTACTTTGAATATTTCTTGCCAGTTCATTCTTGCCTGCAGGGTCTCCCTTGAGAAGTCAGCTGATTGTCTAATTGAGACCCCTTTGTACATGATTCTTTTCTTCTCTCTTGCTGCTTTTAAGATTCTCTCTTTATCTTTAATTTTTGACAATTTGATTATAATGTGTCTTGGAGTGGTTCTCCCTGGGTCCAGTTTTTCTGGAACTCTCTGTGCTTCCTGGACCTATAAGTCTATTTCCTACCCCAAGTTCAGGAAGTTCTGCTTCATTATTTTTTTGCATAAGTTTTCAATTTCTAGTTCTTCTTCTTCACCCTCTGGCAATCCTATTATTCGAATGTTCATTCGCTTACAGCTGTCCCAGAGGTTTCTGATCCTCTCGTCACTTTCCTTACTTTTTGTTTCCTCTTTCTGCACTGGTTGACTGTTCCTTCCCTATGTTCCAATTTGTTGATTTGATCTCTGGATTTTATTTCCTCACCACTTGTCTCGTATGTGTTTTCGTTCATTTCAGTATGAGTAGCTTTCATTCCTTCCCTGTCTTGTTCCAAATTTTTTGTTAATTCTGTAAGCCACCTTATGACTATAGCTCTGAACTCAGCCTCAGAAAGATTTCCTATTTGTTCGTCTGTCAGGTCCCATATCTGCTGCCTGGTGAGCTGTGTCACAGGGATTTCAATCGTAGTCTGCTTCATCTTGACAGTCTTCTGTCTAGCTTTGCTTCCTGGGTAGGTTATAGGGAGCGGAGCCCTGTGTACTCATCACTACCCAGCAACCAGCAGCGATCGGCAACCTTTTTCGCCGCACTGTGGCGCTTTGTGTGGGGGCAGGGGTCCAAGATGGATTCCTGCCATTACTCTCTGCTGAGAGACTGGAATCCCCTTCCTCCATCCCCCCCCCTCTGGGCCTCACTCTCTGAGGCAATGGGGGTCTGCCTTCCCCAGCATTGGAATCGCGAGCTGCCGGGTCTCGACTGCAGCTGGAATTGCTCCCCTGGCATTTCTCTCAGTCCTGCCGCTATCCCCACTGCTACCACAAACAGCACCGCGGTTTCTCGCCCCTCCTACCCGTCCGGACGAGCACCACTGGTTTATAACTTCATATGTTGGGCTTCCATGTAGTTTTATTTTCTGGAATTTCTGGTTATCTTTTGTTTTGAGGTAGTTGTATTCCTACTTAGTTGTGGAGGGAGACCAAGCATGTCAGTCTAAGCCTCCATCTTGGCTGGAAGTCAGTCAAGTCTTAATCTTAATGTTAGAACAGGCAGGGAGGTGAAGAACCAACCAACTTTGCAGGAAATATATTTTGTACAAAAATAAAACTCTGAGGAATAAAAGAGTGACCTGGTTTTAGAGATCCCAATATGCAAAATGAGAAGGTTACAAAACAGTCACACTGAAGGAGATTGCATTGTAAAGGAATACTCAGCAGAACTTGAGTGCATTTAAGCATTTAAGATCATTCATTACTTGACAGAACTCACAGGGACAGAGAAACAGTCAAAATATTAAGAGCTACTGCCAAGGAAGACCAAGAAGAAGCGAAAATAGCATCTTTGAAGTTAAATGGAAGTCATGAAGAAATAGAGCCTGTTTGACTAAAACTCTTAAGACCTTAGTAACAAGCCTAGTGAAGAACCTTTCTCAATAACATGGAGAGCAGCATTGCTACCCTTCTTTCTAGTTACTCATGCTTAAATGCAATGTGCAGCATAGAGAAAAAAGTCAATAATTCCATAACTTTTTGTGGTGTCAGATGGTACTAGGCTCTGTGGTGGTCACACTGTAAGGTATATAAATGCTAAATTACTTTGCTGTACGGCTGAAACTAATATATGTCAGTTATATTTTAACAAATAATAAAATTTTAAATAATAAAATAATTTAAAACCTTAGATACCACCTTGAGTTCTCTCCATACCTCATTCCCCATAGTCTGTTGATTACCAAGTTCTGGGATTTTTTTTCTGTTTGTTAGTTTTTTGTTCTTTACAAAATCTTGTTTTTTCTCCCTTTGAAATAACTCTGAAATTCTTCTATTTCCTCTCCATTCTGACTGCCAGCATTATAGATTTAAGTCCTTTCTCTTATAGCAAAAGTCCCATGGTCCTAGTTTTGACCCAGTAATTTGACTTCTTGAAAGTTATACTGAGAAAATAATGTGAATATACTATATAAAAATCTTTATGTATAAAAATATCTCTCAAAGCTTTATTTACAACAGTGGAGATAAATGTAATAGACCCTAAATGTCCCCCAACTGGAGACTAGTTAAGTACATTATGGTAAACCTGATCTGACCCAATAAAATATTATATAGTCTTTTAATGTGGTGTTTTAACCTATGGTGTGTGAAACATGCTCTCTCAAATCTCACCTAGAAGAGCCACTTACCCACAGGAGAAATTGGTGGTGACAAGGCAGGAGATTCAAAGAATGTTATTACAGATGGCAGGAAATTTTTTATAAAATTTTAAGTGAAGAAAATTGAATAGGAAAATGTATATAAAAGAACTCATAAAAATACATGGGGAGAAAGACTGGAAATATTTATTTTAAGCCACATCATTTTATTTTTATGAGAATGCAGGATTTGCTGGTTTAAGTAACTTTTTGTAACTTTTATTTTAAAATAATTTCAGACACAGAAAAGTTGTAAGAAAATCATAAAGAACTCCCACGTACCCTTCTTCCAGATTACCTCATTTTTGGCATTAAAAAACTTTTAAAGTATCTTTGCCTACATTTAAGGAGGGTTTATCCAATAAGCTCCTATATGAACATTGCCACTTTAGATTCTAAAGTGAAGGGGTAACATAAAGGGGACGGACACTCATTTCTCATGGACTGTGGTATCTGAGAGGAAAGCCAGTCCCAAGACTAATAATCACATGCAAGACTTAACCAGTTACACTGCCTACTATATGTTGTAACTAGCGTCATCTCATTCTGCCTTTCTCTTGATGACTTCAAGAAACATCATGTAGACAAAGTGATGAGTGTTGAACAACAGATTTAAACTACTCCATGCAGCTAACTGAGTGACTTGAGGGAGGCAAATATATACAAGTAGTCTCTCTATATATCATGGTTCATTTATCGCAGCCTCACTGTATCACGGGATTTTTAAAAATAATATATTTAATTATTTATCGCTGATTTTTTGCTATATCGCAGAATTTTGCAGTACTGTATACATATGTTGTTAAAGTTACATAGGTTTAAGAGTGTAGAATATGTTTAAGAACATAAGTAGTGTTTATAAGAGTTTAGAAAAAGGGAGTGGAAAAGGTTAATAAGGGACTGGGAATGGTTTATAAGTGTGTGGGAAGGGTTTATAAAGCCTTAAAATATATATAAATACTAAAATAAATGTAAGGTTTCTACTTCGTGGATTTTCACCTATCACAGGGGGATCTAGAACGTAATACCCACAATAAGTGAGGGTATACTGTATATTTTTCACTCATTTATGTACTCCAGGAAAATCGAAAAGCATTGATTTAATCTAGCTGCCAGTAGTTCTACATAACCTTTCTGGACATCAAAGAGAAGTGAATAAAGACTGTAAGACCTTACAAAAATTAAAATACCACATGTCCATAGCCATGAAAATGCATTATGCAAATTAAAGTACCGACATTTCAACATAGATACTGTATATTTCTTCCCTAAATTTGGAAGAATCCTCTGTATAATAGACAGTTGAGAGGTAAAAGAGATATTTGGGTCATCCAGCACCATCCAATGTAATTTTATGTAATAATTAAAATGTTCTCTGTGCTCTCCAATATGGTAGCCATAAGCCCCCTGTGGTTATTGAGTGTTTGAAATGTGACTGATGCAGATACAGAACTGAAGTTTTTATTTCATTTTAATTCATTTAAACTTAAATGGCCACATGTAGCTAGTGGCTACTGTGCTGGATAGTGGAGATGTAGACCGTTCTCCACTCTAAGTAGACATTTGCTCTCCAGTTTCCCTGATCTCTTTGCACTTTCCCTGATGATCACATCCACTCCCAACAGCTCCAATTACCACTTCCAATGGTGGCATTCAATCTTGGATGCATGTTATATTAACTTGGGAAGCCATTGCTAAAAGACTGGTGGGGATGGGGGCGGTACTGTGACCCAAGCATGGGTATTTTACAAAAGCTCCTCAGATTATTATAATGTGCATCCAGGGTTGAGAAGCTTTGATTAATATGCTGATGATTCCCAATTCTATATCACCAGATCTCAATGCTGTGCTCCACATGCTAACTGGATTTCTCCTTCCTAATGTCTCCAAAAACCCTCAAAAAACAACATATCCAAATGAGATATCATTATCTTATATTGCACTCACCCAAATCCTTCATACTGTAATTACTGGACTTACTTTTCTTATTATGCTATTTGTTTTCTTTATGTCTTAAATATTTTTATTCCTCAATTATTTCATTATTGCCCTCTTTTGTGTTTATTTGATTATTGTAGTCTATTATTTTGATTCACTTCTCATTTTCTACTCTATATACACTTTTAGTTATTGTCTCAGTGGTCACCATGACAATTACAATTAATATCTCTAATTTATAGCAAATTAGTTAGAATTAATAACTTAGCTTCAATAATACAAAAAGAATTTGTTACTAATACCTAACTAGCCTGAAGATGCACCATTGACATTCTTGTAGGGGAGGTTTATGGGCAGTGAACTCCCTAAACATTTTAAAAATTTATTTATTATTTTTCTATTACAGATGTCCTACATTTTCCCCCAGTGCTCCCCGCCACCTCACCCACCACTTCTCCCACAGTCAATCCCGACCCCATTGTCCATGTCCATGGGTCATTTGTAACAGTTCTCTGACTAAACCCTTCCCCTTATTTCCTCCCTTTCCCCCCTGCCCTCTCCCTCCACCCTCAACTTTAGTCTATCTCAGAGTGTTATTATTTTACCTTCATTTTTTGAAGAATAGTTTTGCAAGATATAAAATTTTGGTTAAAATAATTTTTCCTTTCCTCAATACTGTAAATATACCAGTGGACTGCATTGTGGCCTCCATTGTTTCTGAAGATAAATTGGCTAACAATTTTATTGAGGACCCCTTGTATATGACTAGGCACTTATCTTGCTGCTTTCAAGATGCCCTCTTTGTCTTTGTTTTTTTTTTTTTTAAGTATATTTTATTGATTATGTTGTTACAGTAGTCACAATTTTTTTCCCTTTGCTCCCCTCTGTCCAGTACACCCCTTCCCTTCAGCAACCCCACCCCCCACTTAGTTCATGTCCATGGGTCCTGCATATAAGTTCTTTGGCTTCAACCTTTCCTGTACTATTGTTAACATCCCCCTGTCTATTTTGTACCAACAGATTATGCTTCTTAGTCCCTGCACCATTTCCCCATTTCTCCCCCTCCACCCTTCCAGCTGATAACCTTCCAAATGATCCCCATACCTATGATTCTGTTCCTATTCTGGTTTGCTTAGTTGGATTTTGTTTTTATTTTTTTAGATTCACTTTTTGATAGTTGTGAGTTTGTTGTTATTTTAGTGTTCATAATTTTGATCTTTTTCTTAATAAGTCCCTTTGACATTTTATATAATAATGGCTTATTGATGATGAACTCCTTTAGCTTCACTTTGAGAAGCACTTCATCTGCCCTTCCATTCCAAATGATAGCCTTGCTGGATAGAGTAATCCTGGTTGCAGGTTGCCTTTCATCACATTGAATACTTCTTGTCAGTCCCTTCCTGCCTGCAAAGTGTCCTCTGAGAAATCAGCTGATAGTCCTACAGGCACTCCACTGTAGGCAACTCTCCACCTCTCTCTTGCTGACTCCAGAACTCTGTCTTTATCTTTCACCTTTGGCATCTCAGTCATGATGCATCCTGGTGTGGTCCCCTCTGGGTCCAGCTCACCCGGGACCCTCCGTGCTTCCCAGACCTGTATGTCCATCTCTGTCACAAAATTTGGGAAGTTTTCCTCATTTTTTTCAATTCTTTCTTCCTCATTCTGCACTGGTTGACTTTTTTCTTCCTTATGTTTCAAATCATTGATTTGAACCCTGGTTTCCTTCCCTTCACCATTGGTTTTGTGTGGATTTTCCTTCGTTTCACTTAGCATAGCCTTCACTTCCTCTCCTATGCATTTGCAGTACTCAACCATATCTGTCAAGCCTGTGAGCATTTTATCACCAGTGTTTTGAATTCTGCATCTGTTAGGTTGTCTATCTCCTCATCTGTGAGGTTGGCTATCTCCTCGTAGCTTAGTTCTCCCACTGGAACCTTGATCCATTCCCCCTTTGGGCCATACTTCTCTGTCCCCTCATTCTGACAGGCTCCTGTGTTTGTTTGCCTCTGCATCCCAGGTAGAGCGGTCACTCCTGTTACGTTGTCAGGGGCAGAGCCTTAGGGACTCGTCAGTACAGGGTGACCTTTTTCACCATGTTGTGGCACTGTATTTGGGGGAGAGGTCCGAGAGGGAACAATGCCAACTTCCCATCACTCGCCCCTTTTCCAGGAACTTCTCCCACTTGTGCACCAGACTGGCACCCCTCTAGCTGCTGCCCTGACCATCGTTCCCAAAGTGGGTGGTTCTGCAGACGTTCTAAGGACCAAGGGGACCCTTTAAACAAGCAGACTCTGCTGAGACCGGCAGTTTCTGCCTCCACCCCAACCTCCACTGGCTTACACAGTCAGAGACAATGAGACTTGATTTTCCCCAGTGCTTGGACCTTGGGTTTCGAGGTCCAGCAAGGAGCTGGGAACACTCCCCAGGAGACCCTCCTGACTTTTTAAAACATGTGACCACGCTTTCTGCCGGCCTGCTGCTGCCGCCACCACACTGAGTCCTTTCCGCCTCGGCTCCGCTCCTCTTACCTGTCTGGATGAGTATTTCTTCTTTATATCTTTGTTTGCTGGACTTCCATGCACTTTGATTTTCCGGAACTTCTGGTTGTTTCTAGTTTTTAGGTAGTTGTATTCCTTCTTAGTTGTGGAGGGAGACGCAGCATGTCTGTCTACACCTCCATTGTGGCCATAAGTCTCTTTGTGTTTGTTTGTTTTTTTAATTTTGATTATAATGTGTTTCAGTGTGGAATCTCTTTGAGTTTAGCCTTCTTTGAGTTTGTTGACCTTTTTGAATAGATCCATGTATTTCATAAAACTTTGAAAGTTTTTAGCCATTATTTTCTCAGATATACTTTCTGCCAGTTTCTCTTTCTCCTCTGTTTCTGGAACTCCTATTGTGGATCTGTTGGTGCTATTTACTTCTCTTCACTCATTTTATTTTCTGCTCCTCAAACTGGATTATTCCAATGCATATATCTTCACCTTTTTTCTAACACCTGCTCAAATCTACTGTTCAGCATTTGGCAAATATTGCTGGGGAGGATGCTCCAAATTTGGAAAATTCCAAGGAGGGGTTAAAAAAAGGCAATCCTCTCAGCTGATTCTTCTTTTTTATACAGGATTTCAATACATATGTACTGACCAATCAAAACATACAATCACAATTCTTTGAGAACAAAATCTGTATTTCCCCTCACATGAGAAATGCAGACCACTGTCTCCATGGCTGCCTCCAAGCTAAGGAGTAGGTGATGGTTGAAAGTTCAGTAAAAGTGCTACAAAATCTTCTTACCAAAATATAGTAGCTTCTTTCTTAATTAAGCACTACTCTGGTTGTTGCAAATATTTACTAGATGCTGGAGTTCAGAAAAAGTTGATTCTGATGACGTTCGCTAAGTTAGTCATTGTATTCATGGAGAGATGGATGTTTGAAGTTCCCTACTCCTACCAACCCTTCAATACATAGCTCAAATATTACATTCTCTTCTATTACTTCCCCAGGTAGAGTTGAACACTTCCTCCTTTGTGTTCCTACTATATATTAGAATTCTTATCACACAGTAGTACATTTAACTTATTTTTATTTTTGCATCTTCCTCTGGATGTGGAGCTGCTTGAAGGCCAAGGCTATGTCTCATTTAAATTTGTATTCCCCACTACCAAGTATTCTGGCCCTGACAAATAGTAGATGCATAACAAGTATTAATTCAACTGTAACATAACTATCTACTGTTCCTAGAACTATTATAGGCATTAAGGAGCATAGAAAAGAATCTATCTTCATTGAAGTACTTAAGAAAGTAGACTCTGGAGTCAGAAACTTGGCTGTCAACTCATCTCCAGCACTTGCTAGCTGTGTGAACTTAAGCCATTTACTTAACTTCTCTGTGCCTCAGGTTCCTTATCTGTGAAGTGGGAGATAATAATGGTAACTGTCTTCAAAAAGTGGGGAATAATTTAAATAATGTATGTGAAGATTTTAGCACACAGATGTCTGGCACATGATAAGTGCTTAATGTTAATTTATTATTTTTTTATAAATTGATAAAATTTATACAAATTAAAATCATAATACTGCAAACACACCACTATGCAACATAGTTTAAAGTGCATTCTGAAACAGTGTTTTATGTTATCTTGACCTCAACAAAGCACTGCTAAACGAATAAAAGAAGAAAAAAATAGCCACAGTATAATCTGTGCTGGCCTGAAAATTCTATAGCACTGGGATCATTTCTGAGCATCCTATTTTAAGAGAAACAAAGTATCGTGTAACTAGATGTGAACTACTATGATGCTCATCATTCTAGCGATGGGGAGACTCAGGGCAGAGAGAGGCATGGGAGCTGAAATCAAACATCTGAAGAGTTGCCATGTGGGAAAAAAGAGAGCTTTTCCTGGTGCTATTCCAGAGACCAGACTTGGGGCCATGAAACAGAAGTTGTAGACAAGCGATTTCAGCTGAACCTAGAGAAGCATTTGCTAAAAGTCAGTATTCACCATGCAGATAAGAAAGTGGTACGTTTCCAATCATCAGTGGAAATGCTCATTAACTGAACCTTCACATAACAAAGTTATTGTTGAGGGGACTTCTTCATTGGGCAGGATGATCTTTGAAGTCCTTTGTGGGAGATTCAAGATCTGCAAATTTCTTGGAGAGATTAGTGTTACTACACTAAAATTAGGAAGTTCTCAGAGTGATACTCTGATAAGGAACCAAAATGTCCTCAAAATTAATACCCCACCAAATGTATGCATTTGCATGCATGCACATGAACACACATGCACACACATCACCTTCTTCTAACCAGCCCATTTCTGTGCTATTGTACATGAATTTTCCACTTTAGCCATCCTTCTTTTACTGTTTTTCTATTACAATTGTCCCATTTTTTTCCCTCATTGCTAAGCCCCACCAGCCCATCCCTTCTCCCAGAGTTCATCGCGATCCCATTGTCCATGTTCATGTGTTATTTATATTAGTTCTTTTGCTAAACCCTTCCCATACTTACCCCCTTCCATCCCTCCCCACTCCCTCTGGATAACTGTTACTCTGTTCTTTGTTCAAGTTTGTTCATTTGCTTGTGTTGTTCATTAGTCTCCTGTATTAGGTGATATCATATGGTACTTTAATTGCCTGGCTACTTTCGCTAAGCATAATTCTCTATAGTTCTACCCATGTTGTCGCAAATGGCAGGAGTTCCTTCTTTCTTTCTGTTGCATAGTATTCCATTGTGTAAATGTACCACAGTTTTTTAATCCACTCACCCATAGATGGGCACATAGGCTGTTTCCAGCACTTGGCTATTGTAGATAGCACTGCTATGAACATAGGGATGCATAGGTTCTTTTAAATTGGTGTTTCAGGATTTTGGGGGTATAATCCTAGCAGTGGAATCACTGGTTCAAAAGGTAGTTCCATTTTTAGTTTTTTGAGGTAATTCCATACTGTTTTCCATAGTGGCTGCACCAGTCTGCATTCCCAACAGTGCACTAGGGTTCCTGTACCGCCACATCCTCGCCAGCACTTGTTTGTTGATTTGTTGATGATGGCCATTCTGACTAATGTAAAGTAGTATCTCATTGTGGTTTTTATTTGCATCTCTCAAATGACTAGTGATGTAGAGCATTCCTTCATATGCCTATAGACCCTCTGTATATCCTCCTTGGAGAAGTGTTTGTTCAGAACCTTTGCCCATTTTTTAATTGGGCTGTCCAACTTCTTTGTGTTGAGATATGTAAGTTCTTTATATGTTTTGGAGATCAATCCCTTATCTGATGTATCATTAGCAAATATTCTTTCCCATATGGTTGGCTCCCTTTTTATCATGCTGATGTTTTCTTTTGCTGAGCAGAAAGTCGTTAGTTTGATGTAGTCCAATTGACTCATTTTTTTTCTTTATTTCTCTTGCCTTAGATGTATCAGCGAAAATATTGTTACTTGGGATATCTGAAATTTTCCTGCCTATGTTTTCCTCTAGGATTTTTATGGTGTCACATCTTCCATTTAAGTCTTTGATCCATTTTGAGTTTATTCTGGTGTGTGGCATAACTTGGTGGTCTAGTTTCATTTTTTTGCATGTCCCTGTCCAGTTCTCCCAACACCATTTGTTGAAGAGTTCCTTTTCACTCCATTTTAAGTTCCTTCCTCCTTTGTCAAATATTAGTTGACCACATAAACCTGGGTTTCTTTCTGGGATCTCTATTCTTTTCCATTGATATATATCTCTGTTTTTATTCCAGTACCAGGCTGTTTTGATTACCGTGGCCTTGTAGTATAGTTTGATATCAGGTATTGTGATTACTCCTCCTGTATTCTTCTTCCTCAAGATTGCTATGGGTATTCAGGCTATTTTTTGCTTCCATATAAATTTTTGAAGTATTTGTCCTTAGTTTGTGAAATATCTCATTGATATTTTAATAGGGATTGCATTAAATCTGTAAATTGCTTTGGGTAGTATGGACATTTTAATGATATTGATTATTCCCATCCATGAAAAGGGTATATCCTTCCATTTATTTTTATCTTCCCTAATTTCTTTCTATAGGGTTATATAGTTTTCTGAGTATATGTTTTTTACTTCTTTGGTTAAGTTTATTCCTAGGTATTTTATTTTTCTTGTTCCTGTGATAAATGGGATTTTCTTAAAGTTTCTTCCTCTGATATTTTATTGTTAGTGTAAATAAATGCCTTTCATTTATGAATATTGACATTGTACCCTGCTATTTTGCCAAATTCACTTATTAGGTTGAGTAGATTTTTGTGGAGTCTATAGGGTTTTCTATGTATACTATCATGTCATCTGCATAGAATGATAGTTTTACTTCTTCTGTTCCAATTTGGATGCCTTTTATTTATCTTTCTTGTCTGATTGCTGTGGCTAGAACTTCCAATACTCTGTTGAATGGGAGTGGAGAGAGTGGACATCCTTGTCTTGTTCCTGATCTCAGGGGTAATGCTCAGTTTTTGTCCATTGAGTATGATGTTGGCTTCAGGTTTCTTGTATATGGCCTTTATTATGTTGAGGTATGCTCCCTCTATTCCATTTGCTGAGTGTTTTCATCATAAATGGGTGTTGTACTATATCAAATGCTTTTTCTGCATCTATTAATATGACCATGTGATTTATATTTTTCATTTTGTTCAGGTGGTGTATTACATTTATTGATTTGAGAATATTAAACCATCCTTGCATCCCTGGGATGAATCCCATTTGATTGCGGTGTATGAACTTTCTAATGTGTTGCTGGATCCTGTTTGCCAATGTTTTCTTGAGGATATTAGCATCTATGTTCATCAGTGATATTGGCATGTAGTTTTCTTTCTTTGTTGTGTCTTGACCTGGTTTTGAAATTAGGGTAATACTAGCTTCATACAAAGAGTATGGGATTTTTCCCTCTTCTTGGATTTTTTGGGATAGTTTGAGAAGGGTAGGTGTTGGTTCTTCCCTAAATGTTTTGTAAAATTTGCCTGTGAAACCTTCCGGTCCAGGGCTTTTGTGTGCAGGGAGATTTTTGAGTACTGCTTCAATTTCACTCTTTGTTATTGGTCTGTTGATACTTTCTACTTCTTCCTGATTCAGTTTTGGAAGGTTATATGTTTATAGAAATTTGTACATTTCTTC
Source organism: Furipterus horrens (assembly GCF_987537825.1). Classification (NCBI taxonomy): domain Eukaryota; kingdom Metazoa; phylum Chordata; class Mammalia; order Chiroptera; family Furipteridae; genus Furipterus; species Furipterus horrens. Next base: position 47,448,172 of record NW_028327187.1, read on the forward strand.
TAGGTTGTCAAATTGCTTGCCATACAGTTGTTTGCAGTAATTTCTTACAATCTTTTGTATTTCAGTGGTATCAGTCGTGATTTCTCCTTTTTCATTTCTGATTTTGTTTATTTGGGTCTTCTCTCTTTTTTCTTGATGAGCCTGGCTAGAGGATTGTCGATTTTGTTTATTTTTCCAAAGAACCAGCTCCTAGTTTTGTTGATCTTTTGAATTGTTTGTTTGGTCTCTATGTCATTTAATTCTGCTTTGATCTTGATGATTTCCTTTCTTCTTTTTTTTGTTTTTTTGATTGAAAACTTTTTTTTTCAAATGTATTTTATTGATTATATTGTTACAATAGTTCCAATTTTCTCCCCTTTACTCCACTCCACCCAACATCTTCCTCCCCCAGCAATACCTCCCCCAAGTCCATACGCCTGGTTCGTGAAAAATAACTATCCCTCCCTCTCAGATATTAAGACCCTTTGTAATCTTGTAAAGGACAGTGGGCGGCGGTCTCAAACTCCTCTAGCTGCTTCAAGATGGACATGGTCGTCGTCCTACCTACCCTTGGAACAGAAAGCCCTAATAATAGTGGGGGTGTGGAGGGGAGGGTGGCCTTCCCACATGGGGAAGGATCGTGCAGACTCCAGGTCAGTTGGCTGTCTCTGGTCAACGGCGTGCTTGATTTAACAACCTGGCATCCTTGTTGTGTTCTGGGGGCAACACATTTGGCAAAAAGGGTTAAAAGACTTCATTCGGGGAGATCCAAGATGGCGGAGGAGTAAGTGAAAGCTACACTAACCTCCTCCCAGGACCAATCTGGATTTACAACTTAATTTTGGAGAAATCATCTGGAATAACCAACCGAACACTAGCTGGAAAGAAGTCTTATAACCACGGAGAGACAGAAAAGGCCACTACATCACACCTTGAACGGTAGGGAGTGCAGAGACGCGGAGGGGCTGGCTGGGCTCACACGGGTGGCAGCTGAAGGGACTGAGAAACAGCTCAGCAGCCGGGGATTACCCCTGAGAAAGGCAGGGTCTAAACCCCCAGCTGGGCTTCCCAGCCTACAGCAACAGAGTGGAAAGTAAAATAGTATCAGCTGTGAAAAGCGAAAACCCACAGGGTTTCTTGCTAGCCGGAGAGAAACAGCAGGAGAAAAATAACTGTTAAGTGGATCACATACGAAAATATTTTGGCCACCACTTACCCTGGGATCAAGCAGAGGGAAGGCAGAGAGGACTGGAGACACTTGGGGAGAGTTTGGCGCTGTGGCTTTGAGGGGAGAACTGGAGGAGTAGCCGACTGGGTCCCAGTGCTGACTCATCCCCAGTACTGCAGGCAGACCATTCCCCTCCAAGTGGCATCAGCCTGAGGGGAAGCAAAAGCCCTGCCTACAGGAATTAAGCTGCCACACCCACAGTCTTTAAGCCTGACAGCTAATCACAGATTGAATAGATTAACAATTAAAGAAGCCAGACAGAGGCAGTAGATCCCTGGAAGTCTTCAACACGCTGCCTAGGGCCAGACTGGTACATGATCTGACGCCACCAGAGGCAGATCCAGGAAGTGCAGATCATTCTAAGAAGCACCAACAAAAAATAGAAGTCAAAAAAAATGGGGAGACAGAGAAACAAACTCCCATCAAAAGGAAAGGTAGAATCCCCAGAAAGAGTGCTAAATGAAATAGAGGGGAGCGAACTATCAGATATGGAATTCAAAACATGGATTATGGAGCTCAATGAGCTCAGCGGAAACTACAAAGAACTCCAGAAAAACTACAGTGAACTCCAGAAGAACTATAAGGAACTTACTGAGAATTATACCACCATCAAAAAGGACATGGAAGCTATCAATAAGAGCCAGGAGGAAATGAACAATACGATCTCTGAATTGGAGAACACAGTAGAAGGAATTAAAAGCAGGTTAGAGGAAACAGAAGATCGGATCAGCGAGCTGGAGGACAACATACATAAAAACTCCCAGACAATGCAACAAAATGAAAAAAGACTGAACAAGACTGAAGAGGTTCTAAGACAGCTACAGGACAACATGAAACGTAATAATATCCGTATCATAGGAATTCCAGAAGGAGAAGAAGAAGAGCAAGGGATAGAAAAACTCTTTGAAAAACTAATGACAGAAAACTTCCCTCACATGAGGAGAGAAAGAGTCACGCAAGTCCAGGAAGCACAGAGGGTCCCAATGAAGATGAACCCCAACAGGCCCACCTAAAGACACATCATAATTAAAATGGCAACATTCAAAGACAAAGAGAGGATCCTAAAAGCAGCAAGAGAGAAACAACTAATAACATACAAGGGAGCTCCAATAAGGCTATCATCAGATTTCTCAGCAGAAACACTACAAGCCAGAAGGGAATGGCAAAAAATATTCCAAGCAATGAAAAACAAAGGCCTGCAACCTAGGATACTATACGCAGCAAAGCTCTCATTCAAAATGGAGGGTGAAATAAGGAGCTTCCAAGACAAAAGAAGGCTAAAAGAATACATCTCCACCAAACCAGCAATGCAAGAGATGCTAAAGGGTCTGCTCTAAGAAGATAAAGAGACAGAGAGACAGAGAAGAACATGAGTACAAAGGGGAAAAATGACAATGAATAAGTACTTATCGGTAATAACCTTAAATGTAAATGGATTAAACACTTCAATTAAAAGACATAGGGTAGCTGAATGGATTAGAAAGAATGACCCACATATATGCTGTCTACAAGAGACCCACCTTAGAACAAAAGATCTACACAGACTGAAAGTAAAGGGATAGAAAAAAGTATTTCAAGCAAATGGACATGAAAAAAAAGCTGGGGTAGCAATACTTATATCAGACAAAACAGATTTCACAGCAAAGTCCATAAAAAGAGACAAAGAAGGGCATTTCATAATACTTAAGGGAAAAATCCATCACGAAGATATAACCCTTATAAATATATATGCACCAAACTTAGGAGCACCCAAATATATAAGGAAAATTTTGAAAGACTTCAAGAAAGATATAGACAACAACACACTCATAGTAGGGGACTTTAACACCCCATTGTCAACAATGGAGAGATCTTCGAAGCAAGGAAACACCAAAGATATTGAGGCACTGAACAACACTCTAGATCAAATGGACTTAGTCGATATATATAGAAGTTTCCATCCCAAAGAAGCAAAATATACATACTTCTCAAGTGCACATGGAACATTTTCAAAGATAGACCACATGGTAGGACACAAAACAAGCCTTAACAATTTCAAGAAAATTGAAATTATATCAAGCATCTTCTCAGATCACAATGACTTAAAATTGGAAATCAACCTCAAAGAAAAAACTCAAAAACATTCAAACTCATGGAGAATGAATAACATGCTATTAAATAATGAATGGGTTAACAATGACATCAAGGAAGAAATCAAAAAGTTTCTGGAAACTAATGATAATGAACACACAACAACCCAAAACCTATGGGATACAGCGAAAGCAGTCTTAAGAGGAAAGTTCATAGCAATACAAGCCTACCTAAAAAAGCTAGAAGAATATCTAATAAAAAATTTAACCCTACAGCTACAAGAACTAGAGGAAGAACAACAAGCAAAGCCCAGATCAAATAGAAGAAAGGAAATCATCAAGATCAGGGCAGAATTAAATGAGATAGAGTCTAAACTAACAATTGAAAAGATCAACAAAACTAGGAGCTGGTTCTTTGAAAAGATAAAAAAAATTGACAAGCTTTTAACCAGGCTCATCAAGAAAAAAAGAGAGAGAACCCAAATAAATAAAATCAGAAATGAAAGAGGAGAAATCACAACTGATACCACAGAAATACAAAGGATTATAAGAAATTATTACGAACAACTGTATGGCAAGAAATTTGACAACCTAGAGGAAATGGACAAATTCCTGGAAACCTATAGTCTTCCCAAACTGAATCAAGAAGAAGCAGAAAGTCTGAATAGATCAATAACAGCTAGTGAAATTGAAGCAGTAATCAAAAAACTCCCAGCACACAAAAGCCCTGGACCGGATGGCTTCACAAGTGAATTCTACAAAACATTTAGGAAAGAACTAACTCCTATCCTCCTCAGACTATTCCAGAAGATACAAGAAGAGGGAAGACTCCCAAACTCATTCTATGAAGCCAGTATAACCCTAATTCCAAAACCAGGTCAAGACACAACAAAGAAAGAAAACTACAGGCCAATATCGCTGATGAACATAGATGGTAAAATCCTCAACAAAATATTGGCAAACCGGATCCAGCAACACATTAGAAAGATCATACACCACGATCAAGTAGGATTCATCCCAGGGATGCAAGGATGGTTTCCTATTCGCAAATCAATAAACGTAATACACCACATAAACAAAATGAAAGACAAAAAAAACATGATAATATCAATAGATGCGGAAAAAGCATTTGATAAAGTACAACACCCATTTATGATAAAAACTCTCAGCAAAATGGGAATAGAGGGAGCATACCTCAACATAATAAAGGCCATATATGAGAAACCTGAAGCCAACATCATACTCAATGGGCAAAAACTGACAGCATTCCCCCTGAGATAAGGAACAAGACAAGGATGTCCGCTCTCTCCACGCCTATTCAACATAATTTTGGAAGTTCTAGCCACTGCAATCAGACAAGAAAAAGAAATAAAAGGCATCAAAATTGGAAAAGAGGAAGTAAAACTGTCATTATTTGCAGATGACATGATAGTGTACATAGAAAGCCCTATAGACTCCACAAAAAAACTACTCAACCTAATAAGTGAATTCGGCAAAATAGCAGGATACAAAGTCAATATTAAGAAATCTAAGGCATTTTTATACACCAACAATAAAAACTCAGAGATAGAAACTGAAAGAAAAATTCAATTTACCATAGCAACAAGAAAAATAAAATACCTAGGAATAAACTTAACCAAAGAGGTAAAAGACCTGTACTCAGAAAACTACATAATACTGAAGAAAGAAATTAAAGAAGATACAAATAAATGGAAGCATGTACCATGCTCATGGATGGGAAGAATCAACATCATTAAAGTGTCCATACTACCCAAAACAATTTATAGATTCAATGCAATCCCTATTAAAATACCAGCAACATATTTCACAGACCTAGAACAAATACTTCAAAAATTTATATAGAATCAAAAAAGAGCCCAAATAGCCACAGCAATTTTGAGGAAGAACACAGTAGGAGGAATCGCAATACCCGATATCAAACTATACTACAAGGCAACGGTAATCAAAACAGTCTGGTACAGGCATAAAAACAGACATATAGATCAATGGAACAGAATAGAGAGCCCAGAAATAAACCCAGGTTCATATGGTCAACTAATATTTGACAAAGGGGGAAAGAACATCAAATGGAGTGAAAAGAGCCTCTTCAACAAATGGTGTTGGGAGAACTGGACAGGGACATGCAAAAAAATGAAATGAGACCACCAACTTACACCATACAACAGAATAAACTCAAAATGGATCAAAGACTTAAATGTAAGCCGTGATACCATAAAAGTCCTAGAGGAAAAAATAGGCAGGAAAATTTCAGATATCCCACGTATCAACTTTTTCACTGATATATCTCCTAAGGCAAGGGAAATAAAAGAAAGAATAAACAAATGGGACTACATCAAATTAAAAAGTTTCTGCTCACCTAAAGAAAACATCAGCAAGATGAAAAGGAAACCAAACATATGGGAAAATATATTCGCCAATGACGTCTCAGACATGGGATTGATCTCCAAAATATATAAAGAACTCATATGACTCAACACCAAGAAGACAGACAACCCAATTAAAAAATGGGCAAAGGACCTGAACAAACACTTCTCCAAAGAAGACATACAGAGGGCCCATAGACATATGAAAGTATGCTCAACATCACTAGCAATCAGAGAGATGCAAATTAAAACCACAATGAGATACCACCTCACACAAGTACCAATGGCCATCATCAACAAATCAACAAACAACTTCTGCTGGAGAGGATGTGGAGAAACAGGAACCCTGGTGCATTGCTGGTGGGAATGCAGACTGGTGCAGCCACTGTGGAAAACAGTTTGGAATTTCCTCAAGAAACTAAAAATGGAACTGCCTTTTGAACCACCAATTACATTGCTAGGATTATATCCAAAAAATCCTGATACACCAATTCAAAAGAACCTATGCACTCCAATGTTCATAGCAACACTATTTACAATAGCCAAGTGCTGGAAACAACGTAAATGCCCATCTGTAGATGACTGGATCAAAAAACTGTGGTACATTTACACAATGGAGTTCTATGTAGCAGAAAGAAAGAAGGAACTTCTCCCATTTGCAACAACATGGATGGAACTAGAAAGAATAATCATCATCATCGGCAGCCGTCCGTCTCAAGAGACGATGGTGTAGCTTCTTAAGAGTCTCTCTGCACCGCCAAAAATGGCTGTGCAGTCCGACTCGGGAGTGACACGGTATCTGTCTCCTCCCGTGTTGAATCGACATCTTGCGATGACGCTGGAGTGTCCTCTCCAGTGAAGCTGAAGCTACAGAGCCTGGGCAGGGTGATATGGAGGGTCTGCTGTTGCCCATGCAGCAGACCCCCCCTCTCTTCGCAGCTGAAGGGCTCAAGGGAAAGACGGAGTCAATACAGCTTGGCTTCAGGTGCGCCGCAGGAGTTGCCGGTGTTGACTGCAATGTCAAACCGCCTTAGGGACTCCGGCTCCGGATTTTCTGTCGGGGTTTACTCCCTTAGCCTTTCCCCTGAAGAGGTATGCCGCAAGGCAGCGGAGGTTTTTTGGAGTCAGAGTTTTCCTTCTCTGATGTGCCCTGACTGGAAGATCGAACCAGCGACACTTAGCTCGCAGGCCGACGCTCAATCCACTGAGCCAAACAAGGGAAAGTTAAGAATAACATAGGAAAGGATGAAGCCAAAGAACTTTTATGTTACGTAAATTAACATGTGTTTTCTGTTTCAAAGGGCATAAGCCTATGATCACATTACCTGAGTGATTGTCTGTACACATAAGCCTCACTTAATCCTCTCTGTAGCGCTGCCTCCTGAGACTCAATGGTTTGGCTGACTAAATGGCTGGGTTGGTGAAGAATGGGGTGGTCTGTGGGCTTCACTTTAAAACTGGTTTCTCTTTTCTATCCTAATGGCTTGGACAGAAAGGGCCCAGAGGTCTCAGAGGGGGGAAACATAAACTATTTCCCTCAGCCCAAACTAAATATAATGGGCAAAAGGGTTTTGGACAGGCGAGATGTGCCTAGCACACCTTCCTCCAAAGAAGCCCCTTTTTTTCCCCTAATGTGGAACATTGAAAAATTAATCCCTGCCTTTTGTCATCTAGTAGTTATGGATTGAATGATGTCTTTTAACCCTTTTTGTCAAACCTGCTGCCCCCAGAACACAACAAGGATGCCAGCCTGTTAAACCAAGCACGCCGTTGACCGGAGACAGCCAACTGACCTTGAGTCTGCACGATCCTTCCCCATGTGGGAAGGCCACCCTCCCCTCCACACCCCCACTATTATTAGGGATTTCTGGATCCAAGGGTAGGTAGGGCGACGACCATGTCCAGCTTGAAGCAACTAGAGGAGCTTGAGACCTTCGCCCATTGTCCTTTACAAGATTACAAAGGGTCTTAATCTCTGAGAGGGAGGGATAGTTATTTTTTATGAACCATGGGTATGGACTTGGGGGGGGGATTACTGGGGGAGAGAGATGCTGGGTGGAGGGGAGTAAAGGGGAGAAAATTGGAACTATTGTAACAATATAATCAATAAAGAAAAGCTAGGGAAAAAAACATTAGCAATTAGTTTACATTGAAAAATTATTTAGATTAAATATAATCAAGGAAAAAAAAAAAAAAGACATCATTCAGTCCATAACTACTAGATGACAAAAGGCAGGGATTAATTTTTCAATGTTCCACATTAGGGGAAAAAAAGGGGCTTCTTTGGAGGAAGGTGTGCTAGGCACATCTCGCCTGTCCAAAACCCTTTTGCCCATTATATTTAGTTTGGGCTGAGGGAAATAGTTTAGGTTTCCCCCCTCTCAGACCTCTGGGCCCTTTCTGTCCAAGCCATTAGGATAGAAAAGAGAAACCAGTTTTAAAGTGAAGTCCACAGACCACCCCATTCTTCACCAACCCATCCATTTAGTTCAGCCAAACCGTTGAGTCTCAGGAGGCAGCGCTGCAGAGAGGATTAAGTGAGGCTTATGCGTACAGACAGTCACTCAGGTAATACAATCATAGGCTTATGTCCTTTGAAAACAGAAAACACATGTTAACTTATGCAACATAACCCACAAACAAGTCTCTAAATCTGTAAGACTGTCTTATTGGGAAGACATCCAGTTGCAAGGCACTTGACATTCTACTTGCCTGCAACTTGAATATCTTTGATGATATCACAGACATGGTTTAATTTTCAAGTGAAACCATATTTTAAATGAGAAGAAACGTTTAAGATGGTTAGTTGCCCTATTTTATAGTCTACTACTGATCATTGTGATTTTCCTGGAATAATGATTTTTCTCCCTAAGATTACCCTCCTTGTCTTTAAAGGGACTACATTAAGTCCATTTTTAATTTATCCTGTTCATTTGCATAAACATAACAAGAGCAGCAAATGATCACTTATGATCTTTAGTTCTGCTTTGCTGGAACTTACCCAAGGAATATTTGGGGTGACCCTCAGTCTGCCCTTCAGGGCACAGAAGCTGAGCCACATATGTGGCATTCATCCTTGCCTGTACACACCTGTCCTCTCCAAGTCTTTCTGGCTTTTCATTGTCCCTTAAGGTCCCTTCTAGCCATCTTTCAGGAAAACAACCTTCATTCCTTCCCTGGAAAGATTGCTGTGGACTGCACAACCAACCATGGTACCAGACCTTTTATCTCGTGGGCTTTTATTACCTTTGAAAGTCATTCCCAGTTCCTCAGGGCTTTTTGGTAACAACCTGAGCCCAAGTATGTCTCCTTTAGGCTTGTCATTCCAGTCAAAGACTTGGTCAAAAAAAAAGGAACCTCAATTAACAACTGGTCTTATTAGGTCTATGCAAAGAAACTTAAGTCATTACTTACTTGTTTAGAATGCCAAACTCTGGAGGGATCAAATAGGGAGAAAAATATACAACGTAACGGAAAATCTTTGTCCTAATATTCACTGAAACTGGCATTTCCATTCTTCATATTTTCATTTTTCCCCCACTAAAACAAAAAATTTTTTTTTCCTTTGCTGTTGTCTCACTTTTTTTCCCCTCTTGCTTCCTTGCACCCTGTCCCTCCCTTCCCCCACATTCAGTCCCCTCTCAGTTGCCCATGTCCATGGGTCGTTTATACATGTTTTTTGCCTTGACCCTTCCCCTTCTTACACCCTTCTCTCCCTCCCACTTCCCCCCTTGTTACTGTTAGTCTACTTCTTGTTTACATAGCTCTGGTTCAATTTTGCTCATTTGTTTGTGTTGTTCATTAGTTTCCTGTAATAGGTGACAGTAAAAGGTGTTTTTCTTTCATTGCCTGGCTTATTTCGCTAAGCATTATTCTTTCTAGTTCCATCCATGTTGTTGCAAATGGTAGAAGTTCCTTCTTTCTTTCTGCTACATAGAACTCCATTGTGTAAATGTACCACAGTTTTTTGATCCACTCATCTGCAGATGGGCATTTAGGTTGTTTCCAGCACTTGGCTATTGTAAATAGTGCTGCTATGAACATTGGAGTGCATAGGTTCTTTTGAATTGGTGTATCAGGACTTTTCGGATATAATCCTAGCAATGTAATTGGTGGTTCAAAAAGCAGTTCCATTTTTAGTTTTTTGAGAAAATTCCAAACTGTTTTCCATAGTGGCTGCACCAGTCTGCATTCCCACCAGCAATGCACCAGGGTTCCCGTTTCTCCCCATCCTCTCCGGCACAAGTTGTTTGTTGATTTGTTGATGATGGCCATTGGTACTTGTGTGAGGTGGTATCTCATTGTGGTTTTTATTTGCATCTCTCTGATGGCTAGTGATGTTGAGCATACTTTCATATGTCTATGGGCCCTCTGGACGTCTTCTTTAGAGAAGTGTTTGTTCAGGTCCTTTGCCCATTTTTTAATTGGGTTGTCTGTCTTCTTGGTGTTGAGTCATATGAGTTCTTTTTATATTTTGGAGATCAATCCCTTGTCTGAGATGTCATTGGCGAATATATTTTCCCATATGGTTGGTTTCCTTTTCATCTTGCTGATGTTTTCTTTAGCTGGGCAGAAACTTTTTAGTTTGATGTAGTCCCACTTGTTTATTCTTTCCTTTATTTCCCTTGCCTTAGGAGATATATCAGTGAAAATCTTGCAACGTGGGATATCTCCTTCCTTCTTCTTGCCCTAGGCTTTTTTTTTTGTTGTTGTTCTAATTCTTGTAACTTTATGGTTAGATTTTTTATTTGAGATTCTTCTATCCTTTTCAGATGTGCCTGTATTCCTATGAACTTCCCTTTCAGGACTGCTTTGGCTGTGTCCCATAGGTTTTGGGCTGTTGTGTGTTCATTATCATTAGTTTCCAGAAATTTCTTGATTTCTTCTTTGATGTCATTGTTAACCATTCGTTGTTTAATAGCATATTATTCATTCTCCATTAGTTTGGATGTCTTTGATTTTATTTTCTGAGGTTGATTTTTAGTTTCAAGGCATTGTGGTCTGAAAAGATGCTTAATATAATTTCAATTTTCTTGAATTTGTTGAGGCTTCTTTTGTGTCCTATCTTGTGGTCTGTTTTTGAAAATGTCCTATGTGCATTTGAAAAGAATGTGTATTTTGCTTCTTTGGGGTGAAAAGTTCTATATATATATATCAGTTAAGTCCATGTGGTTTAGTGTGTTGTTCAATGCCTGTATATCTTTGGTGTTTCTTTGATTCAAAGACATGTCTATTGTTGATAATGAAGTGTTAAAGTCCCCTACTATGAGTGAGTTACTGTTAATATCCTTCTTGTGGTCTTCTAGTATTTTCTTTATGTATTTTTGGTGCTCCTATGTTGGGTGCATATATGTCTATCAGTGTTATATCTTCTTGATGGATTGTTCCTTTAAGTATTATGAAGTGTCCTTCTTTGTCTCTTTTTATTGCCCTTGCTTTGAAATCCATTTTGTCTGAAATGAGTACTGCTACCCCAGCTTTTTATTCATGTCCGTTTGCTTGGAATACTTTTTTATCCCTTTACTTTCAGTCTGTGTAAATCTTATTTTGAGGTGTGTTTTTTGTAGACAGAAAATATGTGGGTCCTGTTTTCTTATCCATTCCGTTATCCTATGTCTTTTAATTGGAGCATTTAATACATTTACATTTAAGGTGATTATTGACATGTATTTAATCATTTCCCTTTATACCTGTGTTCCTCTCCTCTTTTTTTTCTTCTTTTTCTTAAAACACTCCCTTTAGCATCTCTTGCAATGCTGGTTTGGTGGAGATGTATTCTTTTAGTCTTCCTCTGTCTGAGAAACTCCTCATTTCATCTTCTATTTTGAATGAGAGCCTTGCTGGGTAGAGTATTCTTGATTGTAGGTCTTTGTTTTTCATTGCTTGAAATATTTTTGACCATTCCCTTCTGGCTTGTAGTGTTTCTGTTGAGAAATAGATCAATAGCCTTATCAGAACTCTCTTGTATGTTATTTGTTGTTTTTCTCTTGCTGCTTTTAGGATTCTCTCTTTGTCTTTGAATGTTGCCATTTTAATATGATTTGCCTTCGAATGGGTTTTTTGGGGTTCCTCTTCATTGGGACTCTCTGTGCTTCCTGAACTTGCATACCTTTTCCTCTCACCAGGTTGGGAAATTTTTCTGTCATTACTTCTCCTATCAGCTTTTCTATTCCTTGTTCTTCTTCTTCTCCCTCTTTTATTCTGATGACTAGGATGTTGTTTTTCCTCATGCTATCCTGTAATTCCCTTACATCTTCTTTATATTTTTTCAATCTTTTTTCATTTTGTTGTATTGTCTAGGAATTTTTTTTCTACATTGTCCTCTAACTCACTGATCTGATCCTCTGATTCATTTAGCTTGCTTTTGATTGATTCTACTGGGTTTTTTAGTTCAGAGATTGTATTTTTAATTTCTTCCTGTTTCTTGTTAATAGGTTCTATGTCCTTTTTTATGCTCGTGTAGTCCTCCATAAGTTCCCTGTAATTTTCTTGGAGCTGTTGGTAACTTCCTTGGAGGTTGTCGTAGTTGTTTTTGAGGTTTTCAAGTATATTGAGCTTCTTCACCACCATAGTTTTGAATTCCATGTCTGACATTTGGGCTATGGCTATTCCATCTACCTCTCTTTCTGGGGATTTCTCTTTCCTTTTCATTGAGAGGTTGTTTTTGCGTCTTACCATGTTTGATTCTTTTGTTTGTTTTTGTTTTTTGGATTTGTCTGCTTTGACTTCCCACCTTTGTGGTATGTGATTATTTATAGGAGATCTATGGGTTTCAGTTGTGTAGTCTCTTTGATCTCCTCAGCCTGATATTCTTGGGATACCCTTTATGTCATTTGTTTATGCTGTCTGGTTATATTTCAGGTGCTGTTTGGTGGCATCTTCCCTCTGCAGAGTTGATTGAGAGTCTTTCTGTCCACTTTGTCTTAAGTTCTTTTGTGGAGATGCTGTTAAAAACATAAACACACAGCCCAGGTAGGAAACCCACACCCTCTAATATATCCCCCACTCTCTATCATGCTATCGTCAGCAAATGAGCCACTATTAATATAAATGTAGAGAGGTTAGGGCTTTTATACTATAGGAAGAATAGATAAAAGTTGTTTTTAAAGAGGAAAAATATGATTTTTGAGAGAGAGGATTATAGATTAATAATAGTAGCAAGTAGTGTTGAGACTATGCAAGACAGTAGGTAATATTCACATTGTATGTTAATAATAATAAAAGCAAAAGAGGGAAGAATACATAATATAGTAAGAAAGTGGAATTGTATAGTATTAGATTTTTATAGTAGTTATATTCTATTTATTTACTGTGAAAGGGAGGCTAAAAAAATCTGACAAACAAACAAAAATTAAAGAGGAAGGATGAGGAGAGATTATATGAAACAAATTAAAGAGATAGTTTAAAAATTTTTTAATAAAAGGAAAAATTAAAATTAAAATCAAGAAATTAAAAGTATTAAAATAAAATAAAATACAAATAAAAAAACTAAAACAGAAATAAAATTTTTTTTAAAATACAGAAGGAAAGTTTTTACTCAGTTCAGCCTTTGTGTGTCATCTTCTTTTTCTGGATCCACAGCTTGTCTAATGAGGTGGGCCAAAGGTTCCTGATCCTTGCAGCAGCGGTGTGCACCTGCGTGTGGTGTTGGTTGTGCACCCAGATTACTCCGGCACACCCACGGTGGCCCATGCGTTCGTTTGGCGCCTGTTGGATTGGGCCAGTGTGCTTGTGCGTGCACAAGGTGGCCTGCGCACTAGCCTCAGGCCTGCCAAGCTGCGCCCTGGGAGTCGGTCTCTCGCCCCTTGGGGTGGGCCCCCGGACACTTGTGCTCGGTGGGAGTGAGCGTCTGTGAGTCGCCACCACCCGCTGTTCCCATGCCGCAGCCTTCTACCGTTCCTGCACCCGCCTGGGCGGGCATGAGCAGAGCTTGCGCAAGTGGGCTGTGCTCCAGCCTGGTGCCTACTGCGGCTGGACAGGGGTGTTGGTGCACGGTCTTTTGCATGCCCAGCGGGTCCTCCGTGTGCCTGTTGGGGCACTGATCTTATGTCTGTTGGGGTGTGTCCAAGGGGCACCCGGACGCGTGGCCAGCAACCTGTCTGCTTGCCTGGACCAGCGGATGAGGGCACATCCCTGTGAGTGCCTGCGCGACCCAAGGGAAGGGTTGGGGAGTGGGCAAGTGCACTTTAGCGCCTGCGCTCCTCAGGAGTGTCCTATCACCCCCAACCTTTCCTCCCATCTCCGCAGTACACAAGAGAAAAATATAAGGAAAATCACGTTCTCACATGCATAGCAGTACAGTTTTCTGTCTTTCAGTGCCAGATACCACCTGGCCCACTCCTGGCTTTGCCAGTGGGCAGAGATCCACTCTCCTCCTGATTCCTCTCTGGGGAGACCTGTGTTCAGTAAAAAGTCTTTGTGTACTTCCAGCTGCAGCTCGGGGAACCGCCCCAGTCAGAAACCCATCTCGTCCCTTTTTCCTCTGCTATCCTCACCAAACAGGTCATTCCTAGATGGTTTTCTCTAATCCAGCAGTGCCAAGGCTTGACTCCTGCCAGTGTCCAGCTGCTCACTGAGATGTTTTGTCTGCAATTAGTCCAAACTCAAAAACTACAATTTCTAATAAGCATTAAGAGGGAAGAGAAAAGCATACAATGAAGAGAAGAATATGAAAGCATACCTTGTAGAGGCTAGTTAGTGAGGGTTGCTCTGAAGAGGTACATATTTTTGTGGTGGGAAAGATAAGAAGAGCTGGCGAAGAGTGTTCCAGGTGGTTATCAAAGGTCATAAAGTGGGAAAAACTTGACATATTGAAAAAATTGAAAGACTCTCCACATAGCTGAGAAATAGCCCTGGGAATGTAAAATGCAAGCATAGTCAATACTATAGTAATAACTATGTATGTTGTCAGATTGGTACTAGATTTATTGGGGTGATTACTTGGTAAGTTATATAAATATATAACTACTATGTTGTACACTTGAAACTAATATAATATTGTATGTCATCTATAATTTAAGAGTAAATAAATAAATAAAGATAATGGGTGAGGGTGAGAGAATGGCTTAAGATGACATTGAAGAGGTAAAAAAGCCAGTACCTAGTAGACCTCAGCAGGGAGTGTTGATTTTATTGTAAGAATGGCAAGAAATCAACCAGGTAGGAGTGAAATGGGATCAAGTTTGTATTTCATGGGATAACTTGGGGCTGGTGTAGTAGACAATCTGAAGGGGAGAAAATGGAGTCAGGATGATCAATTCTCAGGCTTCGAAATGGTCCAGGTGAGAGATGGTAAAGGCAGCAATCTGATCTTTCATATACTCCAAAGGTGACTAGCATATTGCTAGGTACATGGAAGGCTTCTACCATGTTCACATTGATTAAATTCAGTTCTATGAAAATCTGGCTTTAGAGGTGGTGCATGCAAAACAGACCATTAACTTTGCAGAGTTGAATCACATTCTCAGATCTGTCAGCTCCTTGATTTGGAATTGTGAAGGGAAAAATTATGAGTGAACATAGGGGGTGTGTGCTTATCTTTTGAAGTTTTTTTTTGGCCTGTTGGAACCAATGCCCCTCCCACAGTGAGCAGTAGCAAGAAGCGGGGTTTCAGTTAACAGTAAAACAAGATTGCAATCCAGGATCTGCATCTGGGCAACTGTAAATCTAATCCTGGAAATCAGCACAAGCACCAGCCCACAGGCCCAAAGCCCAAAGGAATTGGCCAAAGATGAACTCCAACTTTGTATCACCAGTCAGAAGTATTATTATGAGTATTTCCAGGCAGCAGAAGAGAAGGAAGAAACTAGCTTGTGCCATGTTTCAGGAGGTTTACCCTGAGCTAGTTGCTTTAATAATATATTATCTTATTTAACTCACAATAGGCTTTTTGAGGTAGAAATTATTCTTTAACACAGGGCCTAGTACACAGTGAGCAGTCGCTAATTATAACTGTTAACATATTATTAATATTGACACCTTTAATAATAATAAAAAACTGAAATGCAGAGGGCTTGACTTGAGTAACTTATCCAAGATCACAAAGCTGGTAAAGCCAGGATTTGAACCATGGTCTTTCTTATCCAAAAGCCTGGGCTTTTTCTGATATACACCTTTGAAAGCAGAAAAAGATTCTGACATTAAAACAATTTGGGATTTTCAAAACCATTAGCAAGGCTGCTTCCCCAGCTAGCCATTTGAAACCATCAAGTATCTAAGAATGTCTTTGGTCTCCCTTTCTCTCGTCCCTCAGGTTTCTAAATTGCTATGAACCATGGCACAACTGTACTACAAAAAGGTCAACTACTCACCATACAGAGACCGCATTCCCCTGCAAATTGTGAGGGCTGAGACAGAACTCTCTTCAGAGGAGAAGGCCTTCCTCAATGCTGTAGAGAAGGGGGACTATGCAACTGTGAAGCAGGCCCTTCAGGAGGCAGAGATCTACTACAATGTCAACATCAACTGCATGGATCCTCTGGGCCGGAATGCTCTGCTCATTGCCATTGAGAATGAGAACTTAGAGATCATGGAGCTATTGTTGAACCACAGTGTGTATGTAGGTGATGCCTTGCTCTATGCCATCCGCAAGGAAGTGGTGGGTGCTGTGGAGCTTCTGCTCAGCTACAGGAAGCCCAGTGGAGAGAAGCAGGTAAGAGAAGTCCCTATAGGCTGGGGAATAGTCATGGACACCAGGGTACCATGTTCAGAAGCCTTGAAACTAGAGCTTGAAGGCTAGAGTTGAGAAGCCTTATCATGGCAACCCTCTGCCCTCAAAAATAGCATCAGTGTTCCCAGGTGGTATCCTGGAGATACACTGCATGGCCCATGCTGAGTTTTACTCATTTGCCTATTTCTTACTGGTATTTGCCCTTACAGTATATATATTCAATACTTAACAACACAAAAGTGTGCTCTCCATTTCCAAAATATTCAAGCTCCTTCTACCTTCCCTACCCTCTGTTCTCTCTCTTTATTTTCTTCCTCTACTCAAAGTTTAAATTCTAGAAAAGAAAAAAACAAACACAGACCTGAGCTTTCTCCTTTTACTAGCCTTTCTCCTGAAGGACAGGAGGTCTTTAAACATGTGTCATGATGGAAATGAAGATGGATACAGGGGTTCACATATTTTTCTAGTACCTGTCATGTGACTGTGTAACAGAACCCTTGGGCTGCTCCGATTGAAAGAGAACCCACAGGCTGTTTAGTTAGGGGCCCGATTGCCCACTGCCAGAATTATAACTCTTAATACAGAGTTTGGTGAAAAGGAAAAGAATGATTTATTTACACATAGTCCTGCCTCCCCCTCCCAGACCTGGCCAGTCTTAGGAAAGTCAGAAACACCGTTTCCCTACTTCCTAGGCACAGTTCAGCTTTACCAGTGGCTGCCAATCACTCAGTTCTGATTGAGGAGGTCCTTTCTGTGCTGTGGTGCCCTCCAGCTCTCAAAGCAGGACCGCGTGGATTCTCAGCCTCCTTGCAAACTGCCTTCTTCCTGCAAACCGTGAGGATCTCCTCTCCTTCTCAAAGCCACCTGGCGAGAACTTCTTCTTGAAGCAGCCTGGAGACCCCTTCTCCAAGCCACATGGAGGGAGCCCACAAGAGCCAGAAAGTGAGGGCATGAGGGCCAGAGAGAGCCTGGGGGAGAGAGCCTCCTAGAGCCAGAGCCAGCCCAAAATGTCCACAGCACCTCTCTCTTCCTCCCTGCCTCCTCTCTCCCCCTGCATCCTCTCACGCAGTGGGTGTTGCAAACAGTCCTGACCATTCACAGAACCCTACGTAGGCTCTGTCTGCTTCTTCCGTACCAGCCCACAGTCCAAGATCCCTCCCATCTTCCTGAGTCATGGAAGTAAAGCGGATCTTTGCAACAATGTTTCCAGCCACTAGCTCCAGGTATGCAAGGGCATCCTGAAAGCTGCTTCCTGCTCCCTATCTCCCAGCAGCAAACTCTGGGGTTTGTTTTTGGACTCCCCTGTTTCTGTAACAACTGCATTACACCCCTAGATGCTCATATTTTCATATTCATGATACCCCTACACTCCAAGGCACCTAGGTTTCATACTCTGGACTCATCTTTGATTCCTTCCTCTCCCTTCCCTCCATACCCAATCCCCAAACCCTGTGGTTTCTTCCTCCCAAAATCTGTTACATACTTTACTCTCTAGCCCAATTCCCATCACTCTGCCTCTGGTTCTCATCAGCTCTCTTCTTGATAAATGGTTCTCAAAGTGTGCTCCCTAAATCTCTAGCATTAGCATAACCAGGAGAACATGCTAGAAATACAAATGCAAATTCTCTGGCCCCAGCACATACAGAAGCAGAAATTCTGGAATTGAAGCTCAGCAAGCTGTATCTTCACAAGCCTTCTAGGGAATTCTATGCATACTCAGATTTGGGAACCAATGTATTTGATAACATGAAAATCTTCTAACTGGGCTCTCTCCCTCTAGTCTCTTTCTTTCTACACATTCTGAACAATGATGCTGGCTTATTCTTCCCTAAATATTGTAAAAATTCAATAATTCCCATCCATCCTTTCAGCAACTACAATATCTACAATATCTTTTCATTACAAGAGAAACCAACTCATGAAACGTAACACTCAACACTTTATTAACAGTTTTTTCCAATCCTTTGTCCCGTAGTCCCTTCTAAATCCCTCAAGTCAAACATGTCTCTTGACTGTATCTCTTACTTGAAGCAAGGCATTGGGTACATAGTAGGGATGAAGAAAATACAGTCATCAAACACAGAATACTGCAATATATTAAAAAGTAGAAATAGTACAAATCAAAACCAAAACTGCAAAGTGCTTAGAAAATATTGATAATGAAAAAACTCAACATTAAGTATTATGGGATATAAACAAAGCTGAGATTAAAGGGAATTCATAGTTTTAATATTTGCCTAGTTAAACAAGAAGGAATTAAAATAAAGTAAGTGATAACTAGAAGACTAAGAATTATAATTGGGGAGTGAGGAGAGGCTGCGGTTTCAGGCTCCCGAGACCCTTCTGCAGTTTGGGCTAACTGCAGACAGAACATCTCAGTGAGCAGCTGGACACTGGCAGGAGTCGACCCAAGGCACTGCTGGATTAGAGAAAATCCATCTGGGAACAACCTGTTTAGTGAGGATAACAGAGAAAAAGGGGACGAAATGGGATTCCTGACTGGGACGGCTGCCGGAGCTGTGGCTGGAAGCACACAAAGGATTTTTGGCGACCACAGGCTACCCCAGAGAGGAGTCAGGCGGAGAGCGGATCTCTGCCCGCTGGCAGAGATGGGACTCAACCAAGTGGCATTGGCGCTGAAGGACAGGAGACAGCATGCTGCCGGGCAAGTGAGAACATAATTCTCCTTTATATTTTTCTCTAGTGGATGGTGGAGACGGGAGGAAAGTTTGGGTGTGGTAGGCCGTTCTGGAGGAGCCCAGGCACAGGGGCGCGCTAATCCACTCCTCAACCCTACCATTGGGTCGCAGGGGCGCACATAGGGAAGTGCTCTCATTCACTGGCCCAGGTGCGCGGGGCCGTGAGTCCAGGCATCCCTCGGACACTCCCCAACGGACATAAGATCAGTGCCCCAATGGGCACAGGGAGGGCCCACTGAACACGCAGAGGACTGTGCACAGACACCCCTAGACAGCTCCCGTGGGCGCAGGGTCCTAGGCCGGAAAGCAGACCACTAGCGCAGGCTCTGTTTGTGCCCACCCAGACGGGTGAGGGAACGGGGCGGCTGCAGCACGGGAACAGCGAGAGGCGGCGACCCACGGACGCTCGATTCCACTGAGCACAAGTGTCCCTGGCCCTGCCCTAAGAGGCGAGAGACCAACTCCCGGAGCTCGGCTCAGCGGGACTGAGGGCACGGGGCAGCGCGCGCGCGCGAAAGCACCTCAGCCCGGGGTCAGTGGGAGCTCTCGGGCCGCCTGTGCGGGCAGGGTCACCTTGGCGCAAACGGGGAACCGCCGCGGCCCAGCGAAAGCAGGAGCCAATCCCGGGGAAAGCGCTCGGGCCGCCCGCGCGGGCAGGGTCACCTCGGCGCGAAAGGGGAACCCCCGCGGCCCAGCGAAAGCAGGAGCCAATCCCGGGGAAAGCGCTCGGGCCACCCGCGCGGACAGAGACACCTTGGCACGAACGGGGAACCACCGCGGCCCGGCAGCAGTGGGCTCCTACCGCGGGGCAAACTCTCGGGCCGTCCGAGCGCGCAGGGGCTTGCGCGCAAGGGCACCTCAACTGGCTACAGGGGGCAGCAAGGTAGCGCGCCGTGCCGGCAACCGCGGGCGCGCACCATAGCGGCAACCGGGTGCGCACACCAGTCCGGCAAAAGAACAAGAACCTCTGACCTGCCGCACTAGACCAGCTGCGGACCCAGAAAAAGAAGGCAACACACCAAGGCTAAAACGGAGTAAAAACATCGTTTTTTTTTTTTTTTTTTTTCTTTCCAAATTTTTTCTCCCAAATTTTTTCTCCCTTGTTCTTTCTTTCTTCTTAATAATTTCTTTTCTTTCCTTCTTTCTTTATTCTTTTCCTGGGTTTTTTTTTGGGGGGGGTTTGGGGGGTATATATATATATATTTTTTTTTTTGGTTCAATTTTTTTTTCTCTCTCTTTTTTCTTTCTTTCTTCTGTATTCTTTCTTTTCTATCTTTCTTTGTTCCTTTCTTGCTTACCTTTTGGGGTTTTTTGGGGGGGTTGTGGTAAATTTTTTATTTTCTTTTCTTTCTCTCTTTCTTCTTTTCTTTCTTCTATTTTCTTGGGGATTTTTTGGGGGGGTGTTTTTCCTCCACCTCTTCCAATAATAACAAACTTTATCTCTAACGTGTTGCATATAACCTCTCCTTCTCATCCTTTCTCTTTAATCGTGGTTTATTCGTTTGTGTGTCTAGCTTAGCCCCCCTATTACTTTAAATAATACAATATAATTACTATATAAACCCAAATACAATACAATCCCACTTTCTTACTATACTAAGTATTTTTCTATCCTTTTCTTCTATTTTTCTTAACATACAATGTAAATATTACTAACTGGCTTGCACAGTCTCAACTATTATTAATCTACCAACCCCTCTATCAAAAATTATATTTTTCCTCCCCCAAAACAACTCGTATCTATTCTTCTTATAGTATAAAAGCTCAAATCTCTTTACATTTATATTAATACGGGCTAGTTGGCTAACGATAGCAGGATAGAGTGGGGGATACTTTCTGAGGGTGTGGGTCTCCTGCCTGGGCTGTGTATTTATGTCTTTAACAGCATATCCACAAAAGAACTCAAGACAAAGCAGATAGAGTGACTCTCAACCAAGTAGCCAGAAGGAAGATCCTATCAAAGAACATCTGAAATATAACCGAACAGCATAAACAAACGACATAAAGGGTAACTCAAGACCATCAGGCTCAGGATATCAAAGAGACTGCACCACTGAAACTCCCAGACCTTCGATAAAGAATATTACACCACAAAGGAGGGAAGTCAAAGCAGACTACCCCCCCCAAATAAATAAATAAATAAATAAATAAAAACAAAAAGAATCCAACATGGTAAGACGCAAAAATAACCCCTCAATGAAAAGAAAAGAGGAATCCTCAGAAAGAGAGATAGACAAAATAGACATAGCCCAAATGTCAGACATGGAATTCAAAACAATGGTGGTAAAGAAGCTCAATATACTCGACATCCTTAAAATCAACTATGACAACCTTCAAGGAAGTTACCAGCAGCTCCAAGAAAATTACAGGGAACTTGCAGAGAACTACACCAGCATAAAAAAAGACATAGAAATCGTTAACAAGAACCAGGAAGAACTTAAGAATACAATCTCTGAACTGAAAAACACAGTAGAATCAGTCAAAAGCAGACTAAACGAAGCAGAGGATCGGATTAGTGAGTTAGAAGATAATGTAGAGAAAAACTCCCAGACAATACAGCAAAATGAAAAACGATTGAAAAAATATGAACAAGATGTAAGGGAATTACAGGATAGCATTAGGAAAAATAATTTAAGGATCATCGGAATACGAGAGGAAGAAGAAAAGGAACATGGAATTGAAAATCTGATAGGAGAAATAGTGACATAAAATTTTCCGAACCTGATGAGAGGAAAAGCTATGCAAGTCCAAGAAGCACTGAGAGTTCCAATCAAGAGGAACCCCCAAAAACCCACTCCAAGGCACATCATAGTTAAAATGGCAACATTCCAAGACAAAGAGAGAATCCTAAAAGCAGCAAGAGAAAAGCAGCAAATAACATACAAGGGAGCTCCGATAAGGCTATCAACTGATTTCTCAACAGAAACATTACAAGCCAGAAGGGAATGGTCAAAAATATTTCAAGCAATGAAAAACAAAGGCCTACAACCAAGAATACTCTACCCAGCAAGGCTCTCATTCAAAATAGAAGGTGAAATAAGGAGTTTCTCAGACAAAGGAAGACTGAAAGAATACATCTCCACCAAACCAGCATTGCAGGAGATGCTAAAGGGACTGTTCTAAGAAAAAAGAAGGAAAAAACAAGAGAGGAGAGGAACAGAGGTACAAAGGGAAATGAATAAATACACGTCAATAATAACCTTAAATGTAAATGGATTAAATGCTCCAATTAAAAGACATAGGGTAACGGAATGGATAAGAAAACAGGACCCACATATTTGCTGTCTACAAGAAACACACCTCAAAACAAAAGATTTACACAGACTGAAAGTAAAGGGATATAAAAAAATATTCCAAGCAAACGGACCGGAAAAAAAAGCTGGGGTAGCAGTTCTCATATCAGACAAAATGGATTTCAAAGCAAGGACAATAAAAAGAGACAAAGAAGGACATTTCATAATACTTAAAGGAACAATCCATCAAGAAGATATGACTTTGATAAACATATATGCACCCAACATAGGAGCACCCAAATACATAAAGCAAATACTAGAAGACCACAAAAAGGATATCAACAACAACACACTCATAGTAGGGGACTTCAACACTCCATTATCAACAATAGACAGATCATCAAAGCAAAGAAACACCAAGGATATACAGGCATTGAACAACACACTAAACCACATGGATCTAACTGATATATATAGAACTTTTCACCCCAAAGAAGCAAAATATACATTCTTTTCAAGTGCACATGGGACATTTTCAAAGATAGACCACATGATAGGTCACAAAACAAGCCTCAACAAATTCAAGAAAATTGAAATCATATCAAGCATCTTTTCAGATCACAATGCCTTGAAACTAGAAATCAACCTCAGAGGAAAAAATGAAAGACACCTAAACTCATGGAGATTGAATAACATGCTATTAAATAATGAATGGGTTAACAATGACATCAAAGAAGCAATCAAGAAATTTCTAGAAACTAATGATAATGAGCACACAACAACCCAAAACCTGTGGGACACAGCAAAAGCAGTCCTGAGAGGGAAGTTTATAGCAATACAGGCATATCTGAAAAGGCTAGAAGAATCTCAAATAAAAAACCTAACCACAATGCTACAAGAACTAGAACAACAACCAACAACAAACAAAGCCTAGGGCAAGAAGAAGGAATGAAATCATCAAGATCAGAGCAGAACTAAATGACATAGAGACTAAACAAACAATCCAAAAGATCAACAAAACTAGGAGCTGGTTCTTCGAAAAAATCAACAAAATCGACAAGCCTCTAGCCAGTCTAATCAAGAAAAAAAGAGAGAAGACACAAATAAACAAAATCAGAAATGAAAGAGGAGAAATCACGACTGATACCTCAGAAATACAAATGATAGTTAGAAATTACTTCAGACAACTGTATGACAAGAAATTTGACAATCTAGAAGAAATGGACAAATTTCTAGAAACATACAACCTTCCAAAACTGAATCAAGAAGAAGTGGAAAGTCTCAACAGACCAATAACAAAGAAGGAAATTGAAACAGTAATCCAAAATCTCCCGGCACACAAAAGCCCTGGACCGGATGGCTTCACAGGCGAATTCTACAAAACATTCAGGGAAGAACTAACTCCTATCCTCCTCAAACTGTTCCAAAAAATCCAAGAAGAAGGGAAAATCCCAAACTCTTTCTATGAAGCCAGTATTATCCTAATCCCCAAACCAGGTCAAGACACAACAAAGAAAGAAAACTACAGGCCAATATCACTGATGAACATCGATGCTAAAATCCTCAATAAAATATTGGCAAACAGGATCCAGCAACACATCAAAAAGATCATACATCATGATCAAGTGGGCTTCATTCCAGGGATGCAAGGATGGTTTAATATTCGCAAATCAATAAATATAATACATCACCTAAACAGAATGAAAGACAAAAATCACATGATCATATCAATAGATGCAGAAAAAGCATTTGATAAAGTTCAACACCCATTTATGATGAAAACACTCAGCAAAATGGGAATAAAGGGAGCATATCTTAACATAATTAAGGCTATATATGAGAAGCCTGAGGCCAACATCATACTCAATGGACAAAAACTGAAAGCATTCCCCCTGAACTCAGGAAGGAGACAAGGTTGTCCACTCTCTCCACTCCTTTTCAACATAGTGTTGGAAGTCCTAGCCACAGCAATCAGACAAGAAAAAGAAATAAAAGGCATCCAAATTGGGAAAGAGGAAGTGAAACTTTCATTATATGCAGATGATATGATAGTATACCTAGAAAATCCTATAAACTCCACTAAAAGACTACTCAATATAATAAGTGAATTTGGCAAAATCGCAGGGTACAAAATAAATATACAGAAATCTAAGGCATTTCTGTACACCAACAATAAAATAGCAGAGACAGAGACAAAAAAGAAAATACCATTTACTATAGCAACAAGAAAAATAAAATACCTAGGAGTAAACTTAACCAAAGAGATAAAAGACCTGTACTCTGAAAATTACATAACATTGAAGAAAGAAATTAAGGAAGACACAAATAAATGGAAGCAAATACCATGTTCTTGGATGGGAAGAATCAACATCATCAAAATGGCCATACTACCCAAAGCAATTTACAAATTCAATGCAATCCTTATTAAAATACCAATGACATATTTCACAGACCTAGAACAAATACTCCATAAATTCATATGGAACCAAAAAAGACCCCGAATAGCAAAAGCAATCTTGAGAGAGAAGAACACAGCAGGAGGAATCACAACACCAGATATCAAACAATACTACAAAGCCACTGTAATCAAAACAGTATGGTACTGGCATAAGAACAGACATATAGATCAGTGGAACAGAATAGAGAGTCCAGAAATAAACCCAGGCCTCTATGGTCAACTAATCTTTGATAAAGGAGGAAGGAACATAAAATGGAGTGAGAAGAGCCTCTTTAACAAATGGTGCTGGGAGAACTGGATAGGGACCTGCAAAAAAATGAAACTAGACCACCAACTTACACCACACACGAAAATAAACTCAAGATGGATCAAAGACTTAAATGTAAGCCGTGACACCATAAAAGTCCTAGAGGAAAACATAGGCAAGAAAATATCAGATATCTCACGTAACAATCTCTTCACGGATACATCTCCTAAAGCAAGAGAAATAAAGGAAAAAATAAATAAATGGGATTATATCAAACTGAAGAGTTTCTGCTCAGCAAAAGAAAACATCAGCAAAATGAAAAGGAAACCAACCATATGGGAAAACATATTTTCCAATGACATCACAGACAGGGGACTGATTTCCAAAATATATAAAGAGCTGATACGACTCAACATCAAGAAAACAAACAACCCAATTAAAAAATGGGCAAGGGACCTGAACAAACACTTCTCCGAAGAGGACATACAGAAGGTCCATAGACACATGAAAAAATGCTCAACATCATTAGCCATCAGGGAGATGCAAATAAAAACCACAATGAGATACCACCTTACACCAGTCAGAATGGCCATCATCAACAAATCAACAAGCAACAAGTGCTGGCGAGGATGTGGAGAAACGGGAACCCTACTGCACTGTTGGTGGGAATGCAGACTGGTGCAGCCACTATGGAGAACAGTATGGAATTACCTCAAAAGATTAAAAATGGAACTGCCTTTTGAACCAGCGACTCCACTACTAGGATTATACCCGAAGAATCTTGAAACACCAATTCAAAAGAACTTATGCACTCCTATGTTCATAGCAGCACTGTTTACAATAGCTAAGTGCTGGAAACAACCTAAGTGCCCATCTGTAGATGAGTGGATCAAAAAACTGTGGTACATTTACACAATGGAATACTATGTAGCAGAAAGAAAGAAGGAACTCCTACCATTTGCAACAACATGGATGGAACTAGAGAGAATTATGCTTAGTGAAATAAGCCAGGCAAAGAAAAAAAAATACCATATGATATCACCTAATACAGGAAACTAAAGAACAACACAAACAAAGGAACTAAATAGAACAAAGAGCAGAATAGCAGTCAATAGGGGGGAGGGGAGAGGGAGAGAAGGGGGATAAGTAAGGGAAGGGTTTAATTAAAGAGCCTGTATAAAAGACTCATGGACATAGACAACGGGGAGGGATATGATTGCGGGAGAGGGGGTGGGCTGGGTGGGGGAGAGAAATTGGGGGAAAAGGGGACAACTGTAATTGAAAAACCAAAATAAAAAAAAAAAAAAAGAAAAAAAAATAATAAATTACCTAGGAATAAACTTAACCAAAGAGATAAAAGACCTGTACACTGAAAATTATGCAACATTGAAGAAAGAAATTAAGGAAGATACAAATAAATGGAGGCAAATACCATGTTCTTGGATGGGAAGAATCAACATCATCAAAATGGCCATACTACCCAAAGCAATTTACAAATTCAATGCAATCCCTATTAAAATACCAATGACATATTCCACTGACCTAGAACAAATCCTCCAAAAATTCATATGGAACCACAAAAGACCCTGAATAACAAAAGCAATCTTGAAACAGAAGAACACAGCAGGAGGAATCACGATACCAGACATCAAACAATACTACAAAGCCACTGTGATCAAAACAGTCTAGTACTGGCATAAGAACAGACATATAGATCAGTGGAACAGAATTGAAAGCCCAGAAATAAACCCAGGCTTCTATGGTCAACTAATCTTCGATAAAGGAGGAAGGAACATAAAATGCAGTGAGAAGAGCCTCTTTAACAAATGGTGCTGGGAGAACTGGACAGGGACGTGCAAAAAATTGGAACTAGACCACCAACTTACACCACACACGAGAATAAACTCAAGATGGATTAAAGACTTAAATGTAAGCCGTGATACTATAAAAGTCCTAGAGGAAAACATAGGCAGGAAAATTTCAGATATCACACGTAACAATATCTTCACGGATACATCTCCCAAGGCAAGAGAAATAAAGGAAAAAATAAACAAATGGGACTACATCAAACTAAAAAGCTTCTGCTCATCAAAAGAAAACATCAGCAAGATGAAAAGGAAACCAACCATATGGGAAAACATATTTGCCAATGATATCACAGACAGGGGACTGATCTCCAAAATATATAAAGAGCTGATACGACTCAACATCAAGAAAACGAACGGCCCATTTAAAAAATGGGCAAAGGACCTGAACAAACACTTCTCCGAAGAGGACATACAGAAGGTCCATAGGCACATGAAAAAATGCTCAACATCACTAGCCATCAGAGAGATGCAAATAAATACCACAATGAGATACCACTTTACACCCGTCAGAATGTCCTTCATCAACAAATCAACAAACAACAAGTGCTGGCGAGGATGCTGAGAAAAGGGAACCCTACTGCACTGTTGGTGGGAATGCAGACTGGTGCAGCCACTGTGGGAAACAGTATGGAATTACCTCAAAAAACTAAAAATGGAACTGCGATTTGAACCAGTGATTCCACTGCTTGGATTATACCTGAAAAATTCTAAAACCCTAATTCAAGAGAACTTATGCACCCCTATGTTCATAGCAGCCCTGTTTACAATAGCTAAGTGCTGGAAACAGCCTAGGTGCCCGTCTGTGGATGAGTGGATCAAAAAACGGTGCTACATCTACACAATGGAATACTATGTAGCAGAAAGAAAGAAGGAACTCCTGCCATTTGCGACAACATGAATGGAATTAGAGAGAATTATGCTTAGTGAAATAAGCCAGGCAAAGAAAGCAAAATACCATATGATATCACCCAATACAGGAAACTAAAGAGCAACACAAACAAACGAACTAAATAGGCAAAGACTAGAATAGTGGTCAGTTGGGGGGAGGGGGGAGGGAGACAAGGGGGATAAGTAAGGGAAGGGTCAGGTCAACTAACGTATATGAATGACTCATGCACATGGACAACGGGGAGGGATATAATTGTGGTAGAAAGGATGGGCTGGGAGGGGGGAGCAATGGGGGAAAATGGGACAACTGTAATTGAATAACAAAAAATAAAATTAAAAAAAAGAATTATAATTGGTAGAGCAGAAAGGAAGAGACTAGATTAAAAGTTCTTTGGGTAAAGGGCCTGAATCTCCTCCTTCTCCACAAGCATTTAACACAGTGCTAAAAGAGAAGGGACCTGGTCTCTCTTTTTCACTGCTGTATCCTAACACTGGGAAAGTGTTTGCAACATCACATGCACTCAGTAAATATTTATGCTATAAATGAATAGTATGTAACCAGCAGTGTGCTAAGCATCGTACATGACTTACCTCATTTAATCCTCACAGTAGCTGTGTTAAGTAGACACTATTATTATCATCCCCATTCTACCAATGAGAAAAACTGAGTCATGGGGTGATTAAGTCAGTTGTCCAAGATCACAATAAATGTCATAGCCAAGACTGAAACCCAAGCAGTCTACCTCCTAAACCCATTTTCTTAACCACTAGGCTGTACTTCTTTCCTGGCAGTCTGATTAAGTCTTAGAATTCCCAGTAGGAGTTCTGAGATGAGGTAGATCAGTGGAGTATGGATGGATGAGCTCTCTGGAATGGGTTCATCATGTGGATTAATACCAAAGCAGAGAGATGTGAACATGTTCCCTACTTAGTCCACATCACCATCCACATCAAAACTGATTTGTTCTGTGCCCCATTTCCCCAGAGCCCTGCTAAGTCCCTGAGTGATTTAATGTGCCAATCTAAACAAAGGCTTACCCAGCTTTCCTGCAGCATTATGATCTTGCCCTCCTGAGATTATGTAGTCCTTCACTTGACACAAATATACTATTTGTCACCCTTCCTGGTGTAAATGTCCAGTTTGTAACGAGACCTTTTTTTTTTTTTTTTTTTTTAATGTGAGGCAAAATCTAATGCCCAACTGTTTCCATGCTTCCCTCATCAGCACTTAATCTAGTGCATAGTATATAATGGGTAATATACAAGGATGGGCAAAAGTAGGTTAATAATAATAAATAATGAAATAATAGATAATAATACCAGAGTAAACTCTGTTTCATGTACTCACAACTGGAAATTTACCTTTGCCCACCCCTGGGTAAATATTTATTGATTAACATGAAGGAATTAAGTTTATCTGCCAGAAAAGCACATGGCTAACTGATGGAAAAAGACATCCCAGCCTTTCATATTCAATCCCATTTGGTTTTACAACTGTTTTGAAAAAGGGGAGAGCACAAGGGCATTTCCAAAGAGGGAGCAAGCAATACTAACCCTTTCTGAGTTTTAAAAGTAGGCAAAGTCTTTATTTGATGGTCTGCACTTCCATATTTTCCTAATGGTTTGGCAAACCTTGAGAAGGAAAGGTACCAGGTAAAATTAGACTAAAGTACAATTTAAGGTATTAACTTCCCTTGAGAAAGACAGTGCTTAACTCAGAAATAAATCACTAATGGTGGAATACTGGACACATGGAACCTGGGTAAATCTGTTTGGGACAAGGTGTCTTTTATCAAGATCCTTTTAGACACACTGCCAGTATAAGACCTCGTTTGTCCACATTCAGATATCGCAGCATATGTACAAACCCACAAAGCTGTCAGCTCCATCCTCAAGTCTCTTTAGCAGCCTTTTCTTCCTTTATTTCTCTCTTGCCCAACCCCCATTGCCAGCCTCTGCTAAATTTCATTTTGTTCCATTGCTTTGACAATCACTGTGATAAGTCATACATCAGTAACTATATCTACAGGCTGCCACAGTGCAGAAGCTCTACCTCTTTGGGAGATAGGAACAAGATTTATTTACCTGAGAGCGATCAGGGATGTGAGCAAACACAGGCCTCTTGAAGGACCTTGGATCCACATGGGTAGGCTATTATCGGGAAGGCACTCCTCCATAAACATAATCTAAGCACCTGTCCTTTTTCATGGAGACCCTCTTCCATCTGACCTCTATCAATTTGGGGTAAACTAGTACCCTCTTTGGCTTTACTAGAATGGAGTCTGACCTCAGGCTGGCAGCAAGACCCCTTCAGCTCTATCTTTACCCCAGTCCATTGTTCTCTTCTGCTTCTAACCAATCAAAACTTCTCTCAAATAAATATTGGAGGCCAGGCCTAAATGGTAGACACTGACTTCAAGTATCAACACTCACATGGAGACATATATTTTTAATAGGGACCAAATCTTAAAGTAAAAATGGTGATGCTCTATGCTCTATCAGATAGAATTCTCTGCACTAGACAATAAGTAGAACATAGGGTGTGTGTGTGTGTGTGTGTGTGTGTGTGTGTGTGTGTGTGTGTTATTCTGTGACCTTCATACTGCTCCAGAAATATGACCCTCTTGGCATCATCCACTCCCAAATCACTGTGGCCTATTTCCTTAGAGGTAGATTTTGCTGACTTGGAGGATTTGTGATTCCTTGGGATAAGCACTCTCAAATAATTCTCAGAATTCAAATATTTTGGACTGCAGGAGGTTTAATACCAGCCTATTTCTTGCCCATTAAGTCTACTCCTTTCAACCCACTGACTCTGGGAACCTCTAGAGGAACATCATCTGCAGGGATAGCAAATCATCAACAATTCAGAGACTCGTATCTGTGTATGGTCACAAAAAGCTCAAAGATCAGTCACTGCGCATATGGAGTACTTATCAAAATGCACATTCCTAAGTACCGTTGCATACTTACAGAATCAGAAACTTGGGGTTTGGACATGGATTCAGCATCTTAATAAGCCCACCCCTCCTATTTCTAGCTAAGAGGTCTATGTACCTCTGTATTTGTTTCATAATGTCTCGCATAACAAACTACCATAAACTGGGTAGCTTAAAATGTTTTTTAAAATATATTCTCTCGTAATTCAGGAGGCCAGAAGTCTAAAATAAAGGTGTTGGCAGGGTTGGTTCCTTCTGGAGGTGCTAAGAGAGAATCTGCTCCATGCGTTGGCTTATAGCCACATCAGTTCGATCTCTGCCTTTGTCATCCAAATATCCCTCTCCTTTCTTTTATAAAGATGCCAGTCATTTGATTTAGGGCTCACCCTAATCCAAGAGGACCTCATTCATTTTAACTTCATTATATCTACCAAGACCTCTGCTGCCTTGCGGCATACCTCTTCAGGGGAAAGGCTAAGGGAGTAAACCCCGACAGAAAATCCAGAGCCGGAGTCCCTAAGGCGGTTTGATGTTGTACTCAACACCGGCAACTCCTGCGGCGCACCTGAACCCAAGCTGTATCGACTCCGTCTTTCCCTTGGACCCTTCAGCTGCGAAGAGAGGGGGGCGTCTGCTGCATGGGCAACAGCAGACCCTCCATATTACCCTGCCCAGGCTCTGTAGCTTCAGCGTTATCGCAAGATGTCGATTCAACACGGGAGGAGACAGATACCATGTCACTCCCGAATCGGACTGCACAGCCATTCTCGGCGGTGCAGATAGACTCTTAAGAAGCTACACCATCGTCTCTCGAGACGGACGGCTGCCGACGACGACGACGATGACGACGACGACGACGACGACATCTACCAAGGCCCTTTTTCCAAATAAGGTCACATTCAGAAGTACTGGGGTTTAAGACTTGAACATATCTTTTGAGGGGACAGTTCAACCCAGTATACGCCTTATGAGAATTACTAGTCAGGAGACTAGTAATTTAAACATCTTCATTAAAAGAAATTCTGCCCAGATGTAAAACAAATAGACCCAAGCAGAGCTGCCCTAGTTAAATTGTAGGTTGTAGCCCAAAGCCCTACTTGTTCAAATACACATACATACACACACACACACACACACACACACACACACACACACACTTCCATACCTGCTTGGCCTCCGAAGAAAAAGCATAGCTGGGAAACTACTGGTATAGAAGACAGAATGACATGCTCTAATTCAGAGTTTCATGTGCTATCCAGCTTGTAGATAACAAGGTGATCTTGAGAAACTCATAAGGTCTTTTACACACATCCAAGTATTGGAATCATCCAAACGCTCAATTTCATCAATCTGTAAAATGAAGCTAACAATACTTGCTCCTACCTGGCCTAAGAGGCTATTGTATAGAAGAAATGAGATAAAGATATATTAGTCTTTTGAAAAAGTTTAAATGCTAGACAGAAGTCAATGACTATTATTTTAAGCTTTACTCTACCAATTTGACTTAGGCCATCATATTGTTGGAGAGACCAGCTATCAAGTGGCACTCGTAAAAGGCACTACCAGTACAGTGAGAGGCAGAGGCTGGTGAGCGAGCTGGCCCAGTTCACAGACTACCTTCTTCTGCCTGGCTTTGATGGCAATGGTCTCCCTTTTGCTGCCAGGCAAGCAGCATGACCTCAAAGTCATCCCTCCTTGTTCACTGGAGTCTAAGGATTTGAACAACAGGGAGGTAGAGCTGCTGGCCTCTGCGTCAATAGCCTACCCAAGTAATTTTATTTTGGCCACTTGTGTCAATGCAGCCAGGAAGTAATAGGTTAAGCCAACCTTCCCTCCGCCATGCCCCACCGCTCTGGGATGTGCCATAATTACTCATTTGTCAGTGCCAGATGGCTCCAAATTAAAATTGGTCTCACAGATGAGCTAGCGAGACAAAGTCCCAGCAACACTGGTAAGTGTTTGTGTTGAGACTGTAGAAAATCAGCAACAAGACACTGTTTACTCCTTCTCCTGTCTGATCCTTGGTCTCAGGGAGAGATTGTACAGTGTGGAGGGAGACACTAAGGGCCTAGGCAAAGGTGACTGAAGCACAGAGAGAGGTTAAAGAGTCTAGCCTATAAATAGCTCTCAATCTGAGAGAAGAAATTAAAGGAGAGAAATGTAAAAGTCACCCTTCTATTTATAGGCAGCCTGAAGTGGTAAAAAGAACAAAGGCTTTGGAGTCATCCACCTATGAGATGTGTTTCCCTGGACAAGTCAGTTAATCTCTCCAAACCTGTTTCTTCATCTGTAAATGGGAATTACAATGGAGTCTATTTCATAGTTGTAGTGAGAATTAAATGAAAGAATACATATATATTACTTATAACAGTGCCTGATACATGAATATTCAATAAATGATAAGTAGTACTAACAACTCCTACTCCTATTAGTTGAAGCCATGTTAATATGACCCTATCGCTAATCTCAATTATTTATTTTTTAAAGTATTAAGCACCCACTAGCACATAGCAGCTAAGCGTTCAGACTGTATGACCTTGATAATGTTGTTTATCTTAATTGAACAACAGTTTCTTTATCTGTATAATGGGGTTAATGATATTACGTACATCATAGGTTGTTGCAAGATTTAAGTGAGAATTATTATCTAACATTTGGCATAATTTGTTGCACATAGCACTCAATATACCATTAGCATTAGTACAAAATATTATTAATATTAACTCTTTGTTACCTGAATTTCCCAATATAAAAGTAGATATTTATGCCTATAATAACCCAAATAACAGCTTCAATTCTGTGATTTTAATTCCATAGTCAAAATTCTGAGCCAAAAAAATGTGTTGTGTGAATTAAGTCAATAAAATAAATCAGCCACTTCATTGGAAGAAAAGGTCAGAGTGATGGCACAGCATCATATTCGCTAAATTGATGAAGTGAGCTACCTCCTCTTATGTCTGTGCTGTCTTTCAGTAAGCCTACTTCACTCACAGATCAGAACTATAATATGTTTAGATAGCGTTAGGTCTGAAGTGATATGTCCAAGGTCACTCAGTTGAGCCTATACTGGCAGAAATGCTTCCTGACTCCCAAAACACTCTCTCTACTACCCCATTTTCCCTTCAAAGAATCATTAGAAGTGGTAAAATTTACAAAAAAAAAAAACCCTGAAAACAAACAAAGCAGCCATAAGTAGTGTCTATCTAGAATAACTCATTGATGATGAAGTTCCAGCAAATGATTAATTCTCGTCACTTCTATTCAATTTTCTAAACATTTTGACTGCTAATTATATGCCTCATAGGAAAGGTACAGTTAGTGCCCTCAAGAAATTTATAGTCTCATGGGGAGAACAGACATGCACATGCCATCCAACCAGTCCACCCCTCTTAGTGGGCATGCACTTCTATGTTCCAAGAAACACAAAAGATTGAAGACAGTGATGTTTGCCTTTCAGAAAAAAAATATTTAAACTTAGACTCAACTAGACCAAGGGAGCTGGCTACATAACACTTCAGAAGGAAGAAACCATAAAGTAATCTCAAAAGTGAGTCACTAAATAGAAACACATGAGGTTACCACCAACTCATCAACTCAGGTCTTTTTGTAGCCTCATACTCATGGTTGTATATAGACCTAACCCACACACACATGTCCAGGTAAGGAGTTACCTCTTCTCCTCTGTCCTCCTTCATCTCACAGGCACAGTTGTCTAGAAAGCAACTATTTTCTGTCTCCTTTGCACCCAGGCCCCTCATTGTTTTTGTTTTATTTTTCCAGCTTATGGCTCTTGTCACAAATTCAGATCAACTGTGAAATATCAGTGAAACACTCAAGAGTTCTTCTATCTCCCCTTCCAGCAGTCCTATGCCAGTGCACCAAAAACTACCTTGTACTGATTCTGTTCCATATGCCAACTACAAACATGGAACAGGAATAGAACAGTATGAGGAAATACATGCTATATCATCCAATATGTGTAATGTGGACAATATAAGAGGTCACTCTGTATACAGGTAGACAGAGAGGTTTCAAGGGAGGAACATTTCAGCCCTGGCTGGTGTGGTTCAGTGGATGGAGTGCTAGCCTGCAAACTGAAAGGTTGCTGGTTCAATTCCCAATCAGGGCATATGCTTGGGTTGCTGGCCAGGTTCCCACTTGGGGACATGTGTGAGCTAACCAATGGATGTTTCTCTCTCACATCAATGTTTCCCTTCCTCTCCTTCTCCATCCCTTCCTCTGTCTCTAGAAATAAATAAATAAAATCTTTAAAAAGTGTGGGAGGGGGGGCATTTCAGATTTAAAAAATAGGCTTTGAGCTGTAAAGGAAGAAAGAAAGGGTCAGAAGCAAGTAAATGGATAATGATGTTGGTAGTGGGAATGATGGTGTCTTGTTCACAATGGGTCCTGGAGTGATGGGTTGATGATAGAAACGATGCTTGGGCCTCAAGTTAGCCTCATTGAGGAAAGCTGCAGATATTTCACTCAGTCAGGACACAAACAGTAGTTGCTTGGTCCCTGTGCTCATCTGCCCTCTCTTTTTTTCTCTGATCCTAGTTGGATTAAAGGAGAATGAGTCTGTAGCCATTAGTTGAGCTGCTCTTTAGATGGGACCTTGGTGAACAGTCACCACCATTGCAGCTGGTTGTTCCTAGTCCCCTTACTGGCAGTTGGAGCTGAGAGGGCTAGAGGGGGATTAAAGAAAGAAACTGGACTACAAAGCCACTGTAATCAAAACAGTATGGTACTGGCATAAGAACAGACATATAGATCAGTGGAACAGAATAGAGAGTCCAGAAATAAACCCAGGCCTCTATGGTCAACTAATCTTTGATAAAGGAGGAAGGAACATAAAATGGAGTGAGAAGAGCCTCTTTAACAAATGGTGCTGGGAGAACTGGATAGGGACGTGCAAAAAAATGAAACTAGACCACCAACTTACACCACACACAAGAATAAACTCAAGATGGATCAAAGACTTAAATGTAAGCCGTGACACCATAAAAGTCCTAGAGGAAAACATAGGCAAGAAAATATCAGATATCTCACGTAACAATCTCTTCACGGATACATCTCCTAAAGCAAGAGAAATAAAGGAAAAAATAAATAAATGGGATTACATCAAACTGAAGAGTTTCTGCTCAGCAAAAGAAAACATCAGCAAGATGAAAAGGAAACCGACCATATGGGAAAACATATTTTCCAATGACATCACAGACAGGGGACTGATTTCCAAAATATATAAAGAGCTGATACGACTCAACATCAAGAAAACAAACAACCCAATTAAAAAATGGGCAAGGGACCTGAACAAACACTTCTCCGAAGAGGACATACAGAAGGTCCATAGACACATGAAAAAATGCTCAACATCATTAGCCATCAGGGAGATGCAAATAAAAACCACAATGAGATACCACCTTACACCAGTCAGAATGGCCATCATCAACAAATCAACAAGCAACAAGTGCTGGCGAGGATGTGGAGAAACGGGAACCCTACTGCACTGTTGGTGGGAATGCAGACTGGTGCAGCCACTATGGAGAACAGTATGGAATTACCTCAAAAGATTAAAAATGGAACTGCCTTTTGAACCAGCGACTCCACTACTAGGATTCTACCCGAAGAATCTTGAAACACCAATTCAAAAGAACTTATGCACTCCTATGTTCATTGCAGCACTGTTTACAATAGCCAAGTGCTGGAAACAACCTAAGTGCCCATCTGTAGATGAGTGGATCAAAAAACTGTGGTACATTTACACAATGGAATACTATGCAGCAGAAAGAAATAAGGAACTCCTGCCATTTGCAACAACATGGATGGAACTAGAGAGAATTATGCTTAGTGAAATAAGCCAGGCAAAGAAAGAAAAATACCATATGATATCACCTAATACAGGAAACTAAAGAACAACACAAACAAAGGAACTAAATAGAACAAAGAGCAGAATAGCAGTCAATAGGGGGGAGGGGAGAGGGAGAGAAGGGGGATAAGTAAGGGAAGGGATTAGTCAAAGAACCCGTATAAAAGACTCATGGACATGGACAACGGGGAGGGATATGACTGCGGGAGAGGGGGTGGGTTGGGTGGGGGAGAGAAATTAGGGGAAAAGGGGACAACTGTAATTGAAAAACCAAAATTAAAAAAAAAAAAAAAAAAAAAAAAAAAAAGAAAGAAACTGGAGCCACAGATCACCCAGGGGCCTGGCTGGACACAAATTTCTAAGGAATTAGCTATCACGATATTTGGCTTTCCCTTTTCATCTACATACTTTCCCAAGTGACACTCTTGTCCTACTCTCCCCAAATCCTTCCCCCATACACACAGGTCCAATGTCTGCATCACATTTTAATTTCATTGGTTGACAACTTTCTTGGTTTCCATATCATGCCTGTCTGGTTCCTTCTCTCTCTCTGACCACTACTTCTTAGTCTCTTTTTCAAATCCTTCAATCTTAATGATACCCAGTTCTGTCACTTCTCCCTTTGTAGCCCAATATCTATTCTGAGCTTCATAATTTTGTTTACAAATCTCAGCTAGATATACCCATCTAGATGTACTCCAAACATTTAACATTCACTATGTCTATTAATAAAAATAGCCAAACATCACTCTAAGTACATAACATACATTAACTTATTTGATACACCCTTTCTGTGATGCAGAATAATACTATTGTCCATTCTTACAAATGAGACTATCATGAGGTTAAGTAAGGAATAAAAGAGGTTAAATAATTTTCCCAAGCTAGTAAGTGGACAAACTAAGATTCAAACCTAGGCAGACATGGCAGTAGAGTTTATTTCCTTTATCCCTCTTCTAGCCTCATTTTGCCCTCAAAAACCTCTTCCTCATATAGTGTGTGCTCCCAAGTGATGACACCTCTTTTCTTCTAGTTTTTCTTTTGGTTATCTGGATGCAAATACTTGCAGTTGTCTTCATCTTCACCTTCTCCTTCAACCACCACACACAGTTTGGTTACCAAGTCTCTTTGAATAGTTTTATTGATGGAGCTCCAGTGATGCAATCGGTTAGTGCGCAGTACTTATATGAATAGTTTTATTGAGGTGAGAAGGCACACATATAATAATTAATTGAAATATATATGTTGTTAGAGGTGAGAGAGTCTTGCATTTGATCATGACATTCAACTGACCACAACCATTCCTTATTTCCTGTGGAATAAAGTTCAAAATACAGGCACAGGGTTGATAGTTTGAGGAAAGAGAGTTGACCAATAAACCCTCAAATTATGCTGAATTGTCACTGAAAAAAATACAGCCCTATGATTGGGGGGTTAGTGAGGCCAACAGACAATACAGGATAAGGGAAGTGGTTTCTCCAAAATTCTCTGAAGTCAAGAGAGCCACCTTAGGGTCATGCTCGATTCATGGACCATCTGATAAATGCAAACTTTGTTGCCTCTGGCAGAATTAAGTGAATCCAATCCAGCCACCATTCTCTGTTCTAAGTATGTCAGTCTTCTGAAATCCTTGGTAAAGGGAGGATAATCAAGGACTACCAAGAACTTCAATGAAGAAATGCTGACTGTTTCACTTGTTGTTAGTGAGTTGTTATTTTCTGACCATTAGTAAAGGAGGGCTCTGAGCCAGATAAGAAAAATGCACTTAAAGAGCCATCCAAAGACCATCAAATTAAAGAAAGATTAAGCTGCACTCAATGACAAATTGACCATGAGTCTACCATTCTTACCTCTTGCCCCAAAAAGAGGGATGATGGTGCATAACAAAAACCCTGAGGCTGGACAGTGGAATTTGTAATCTCCTGCTCTTCAAGTACAACCTGGAGTGATTTGATATCTGTAGCCACCATCAGCTCCATTATCTGTATCAGAATGTGGATGGAACTTTGCAGCTGAAAAATCGACCCCACCCCCAACTTCAAATAGACAGATAGAATCTTCCACCTTCCAACTGGCCTGCAAAAGGAAAGTTTCCATCCCCACCAAGACAGCCAAAGTTTAGAACAAGTCATCACTATGAACAATATAGGTGTATTGGCCTAGGTATTTTTTATGCATATTCAAACAGAAGCACACACAGATATACAGATGTCTTTTCAAAAATGTTCTCCAATTTCCTTTTTTTTCCTTAACAATACATTTTGGGCATCTTTCCATGTGAAGATATTTACATTTACTGTATTATTTTCGATGACAGTATTTATTATATCATACAAATGTGCCATATATATTTAACTAGTCCTCTGGTTAAATTGTTTCAAGGATATTTAGGCTTTTAAATTCTTTTCACTTTACTAAACAATGCTGTAATGAATATACTTGCACATATGTCTTTGAAGACTTGTGTGATTATATCTGTAAGGTAAATTCCTAGTAATGGAATTATGGAATTACAAGTTATGTGCATTTTTAAGTTTTGCTATATATTGCAAAATTACTCTCCTACCAACAGCGTGTAAAAGTGTCTGTTTCTCACATCTTTGCAATCATAGATTGCAAAAAAAATCAAAGATTAAAAAATCGTCAATCTGACAGATTAAAAATGCTATCTCAGTATCATTTTACTTTTGAATTTCTTTATTATAAGTAGGATTTCACATTATAAGCAATTTGTTTTATTTTTTATGAATCAACTACTCATTTTAAGCCATTTTTTTTCTACTAGAGCCTTCATGTTTCATCCTGATTTTTCTAAACCTTTGCTATGTTAAGGTCATCAGCACTTATTCATTCTTTTAAAAATCACCCTAATTTAAGAATATATGAAAGGGTGAACTGGGAGAGCTTATATGTACGAACCATGGGCACGGACTTGGGGGGGATTGCTGGGGGAGGGGGGTACTGGACGGAGGGGAGTAAAGGGGAAAAAATTGGAACTATTGTAACAATATAATCAATAAAATATACTTAAAAAATAAATAAATAAAAATAAAAATCACCCTAACTTATCAAAGAACAGTGATTTATCCAGACTTTTACAGCAGCTGGATCAAAGAACAAAGATAATTGTGTTTTAGATCTTTTAATTTTTCTGCACAAAATTATAGTATTGTTTTAGTGATGCTTAAGATGCTTAGTGTCTCTGGTATAACAGAGCCTGGATGAAAGAATATTCATGCTTACTCTATTCATTTATTTTTAAGGTCTTGTTTAGGGCCTGAGTACCTGTTTTCAAATGAAAGAAAGTCTATGTGGCTGTTAAGCTAGAGTTTACTAACTTGACAGCTCAGAAATAGGAGACAGTACAGGCCTACATCTCAAGACCAAGGGAACTAGACACGAGACAGAAACAGGACAAAGGGTTGGTGTTTAGCAAAGGAATGAGTTCTAACACTCAGGGAATGGGAAAAAAACATTCGATCCATTCTTTGCCCTGACTTTGTTGGCAGCAGAGTTACTACTTCAGAAAAGATGTCAAGTATCAAATATACAGAAAAAATTTCCTTGATTTCCTTAGTAGGGAGGGAACATGTAAGAGGGAGACAATGTATGACATGATGAGTCTATACCATTTCTGGTCTAAACTCTCCAAATTTTCTACACTGATCAGAAAAACAATATAGTTTCTAAGTTATTACTTTATTTGATGCCATGCTGGCATAATCATCTAGATTAAAACTGTTTGGACACTAAAACTATTGGTGGATCATGTCAAAATAGGTGATCAGGCAGCCCTGACTGATGTAGAGGCTTTTAGTGTCTTCTTGTCCAGCAGTCAATAAAATGGCATTTACCTCTGGAATAGAACAACCTTAACTAGCTCAAAGAGGAGAATTTTTCTCTTGATTGATGCTACCAACAACCCCAGTTATCTGGAACTTAGGTTATTTTTTTTTCCATTTTATTTGAGAAGAGTTAGTAAGTTCAGGAATTCACAAAAGGGGTAAATGAAACTTTCCCATGTTTGAAGTACATGAACTGCAAATATAGAATCACAATGTTTGGAAGGGCCTTAAAGTATAGAAGATATCATGAGATACCCATGACATGAGGCTTTAAGCTTTGAATTATTCCAGACCATCCTAGAATTTGAAAACTTCTCACCACCTTTATCTCCTCACCATAGCCCAAGCCATTATTACCTGTCACCTGGACAATTGTTGTAGCTTCCTAACTGATCTCCCTTCTTTCCTTCTCAGCCCCACATAATCTAGTCTTTTCCCAGAAATTGAGTCCCTTTTTAAAAACAGAGAACAGTATTACTCTGATCAAAGCCTTTTCCAATGCCTACAAGGCCCTGCACGATAGGGCCCTCTGCTGTGATCTCATCTCCTACCACTCTCATCTCATTTAATCTGTGCCAGCCATACTCACCTCTTATAGAAGTGACCTAACCTCAGTGCTTTTGCCCAAAATGTTCCTCATACAAGTAGCTGCATGGCTAACTCCCTTTGTGTCTTTAGATATCTGCTCCAATGCTGCCTTATCAGGCAGGCCTTCTTGATTTCCCTATATAAAAATAGCACCTCCCCTTATTGTTCTCTATTCCTTTACCCTACTTAGAGATTCTTCATAGAACTTATCACCACCTGATATATACTTGTATGTTGCCTATCTCACCTCTCTAGAGAAGGAACTTTGCCTATTTTGTTCACTTTTGAATCTCCAAGGCCTAGAATAGCTTTTGGAGCATAACAAGTACCTCATAAATGTTTTTAATTGAGATATAATTGATATATAACATTATATATATTTCAGTTATACAACATAATGATTTGATAAGTGTATATATTGCAAAATGATCACCACAATAAGTCTAGTTAGCATTCATCACTATACATAGTTGCACATTTTTTTCTTGTGATAAAACTTTTAATATCTACTCTCTTAGCAGCTTTCAAATATAAAGTACAATATTATTAACTATAGTCACTATGTTGTACATTACATCCTTGGGACTTATTTATTATATACTTGGAAGTTTGTACCTTTTGACCACTTTCATTGATTTCCTCTATCTGTATATAGCCCAACCCCCACCTCTGGCAATGACCAATTTACAATCTGTTCTCTGTACCTTTGAGTTCACTTTTATTTTTGATTCCACATATAAGTGACATTGTATGATATTTGTCTTTCTCTATCTGACTTCTTTCACTAGCATAATGCCCTCAAGGTCTATGCATGTTTTCATACATATACAGCCTTTTGAATGAGTGGAAATCAATAGAATATCAGACCTAGAAAGATTGTCTAGTCTACCACCTCCCCATTTTATAGATGGGGACAGTGGAACTCACAGAGAAGTGATTTGTCCAGGCTCAACAGAGTGACTTTTATAGCAGAGCCAAGATGCATAACTTCTGACCTTCAATTGAGTGTCACTTTTACTACATTAAAATTAAGTTTTCTGCCTTTAAAGCCACTTAGAGTGAGTTCTATGGTATCCAATAGTCACCTGGTTTGGAGTCCAGCACCATGAACTATCTTCCTTGCATCTAACCTAAAACCTCCATCTTATAAGCTAAACAATTTTCTCTACTTCAGCTCTTGGTGGAGAGACAAGACATTATAAAGATATACAAACCTTCTTTCAATCATCTTTGTTATTTTAAGGAGCTGCAATTTGCTCTAAAAAAAAGCCAAGGCAAGGTTTCTGATCTCTATTTGGCATCCAAAGACTTATATCAATCTCATGAAGTAAACCTCTCATTAGATGGTAGGGATATAGAGACCCATGGTAAGAAGATCACATAAGTGTCTAAATGACAACACCTTTAACTTCAGTTTAGTGCAGTTAAGGCAAGGGAGCATTAAAATAAATATTCTAAATATATATTTGTATTCAAAAGCCAAACCCATTTAACCAGTAGTCCCTGGCATTTGATGTGAAACACTCACCCGTGTTACAGATGTGGTCATAATTGCTGGCTTTTACTAACCAAATAGCCTTCCCTTGGACTAACAGTGTACACAGTGGTGGCCTTGGCGTCATTATTTTTCTGCCGTCCCTGTTCAGAGCCTGATTTCTTTCTTCCAGTGTTAAAGCTTCAATCATTTTAAACAGGGCTTTCCATGATTTCTAAATTAGCTGGTTCCCATTTGTAAACCAGGAAACAGGACAAGTTGGACTTGCCTATTCTGCTTTCAGTGCTAAGCTTTTGGGGGGTAATCACTTGTCTAATCAGAATGCAAAGTATTCTCTGGATCCTGGAACTTACTTGGGAGAAAATGTCATAAATATTTTTTGGGAAAAGTAACTTAAATTAGCAAGGTTCTC
Source organism: Furipterus horrens (assembly GCF_987537825.1). Lineage (NCBI taxonomy): Eukaryota > Metazoa > Chordata > Mammalia > Chiroptera > Furipteridae > Furipterus > Furipterus horrens. The sequence goes on from NW_028327187.1 coordinate 47,491,039, forward strand.
GCTCACTGGTCCCCTGGGCCTGGGGAAGCTTGGGAAATACCCAGCTGCTCTGAGGGCCAAGTCTCAGGCCTGGACCTGCAACCTCAACTACTTCATCTACTAATGGGAAACCACCAGAAACCAGGTACTGAGTCCAAATTCCAAGGACCCCCAGCTCATCAGCTCATCTGGGTTCACCAGGTCACTAGCCCTGTGACTAGGGGCAATTTCACATTTTTTTCAAATTTCCCAAGGATACTGCTGTTGTCTTTGGACATGCTGTTAAACAAATGAGCAGATGGCTGATGAAATGGACTCCTAGAAACTTCTGATCTGATCACAGATTCTATGACAGACAGAGACCCAATCTCAGAGTGGTCTCAGAAATCCAATTTTCTAAACTAAGTTTCTGAAATCCACAGTAAAAGACCTTCTTCAAGGATGTAGTTAAAAGAGAAGCAAACACTCATCTTGGAAAATAAGAAGCTAAATTCCAGGAATGGCCTGATGAGATAGAACTATCAGCTCAGCTGAAGTAAAAGCATATTTTTTAAAACTCCCATTTTCTACTTTATCCATGATTTATATAATGGGTGACACACAACTTGAAATTAGTGCTTGGTTATATTCCTGCAAATGGAGCAAAAATAATCTATTTGACTTGTCTCCCTGCCTGCCTGTGACTTGTGGGGGGCATGTCAGTTCCTAGGAGGACAACAAATGTCCCAATTGTCTTTGAATCCCCAGGGACCACCTGAATATAAACCTCAGGACTCCAGATGTGGCTGATGGATGAGTGAACCATGAATGGACTGGCAGGGAGAGTTAGAGAAACTAGGAGAAGGCACTTAGCAGAGGAGAGCTCTGTTTTTCCCTGTCTCCAGCACCTGGGGTAACACTTAGCAAGAACTAAACCACCTACAGAAAAGGCTGCACCTCTTATTGAATATAGCAGGGAAAAAAGCTTTTTCCTTTCTTCTGCAGTCTCTCTCCATAGTGAATTTTTTAAACCTTCTATTTAATGTCGTGCTGCCTGGGGCCCAGGACCACTCTCAGTGAGGTCCCATAGATGCTGGGACAGACCCTGTAGAAGGAGTGTACTATCAGGGACCGCTAGGAAGTGGACAGTCCATATCCCATTCTGGGGAGTGGTGGGGGGAGCGACAGGAGGTGTGCCCGGTGTGAGTCCAGGCTTCAAGCCCAAGGCACAGTGGGCCATTGCCCCATCATTCTGTGCTCACAGAACAGAAATTCAAAGAAAAAATTATTAGAAACTTCAATACAAATGCTGCAGAGCATTGGGCCTGTGCATGGAGCCCTTCTTGTGGAAGCAGGGTCACTGGGTGGCTGCCTGTGCACACCCTGGAAGCTGTCCCTAGCCTGAGAAATGATGGTCAGAGCACTGGACTGCCACCATGGTTTTGTGATAAGGGACTTCTTTTCTATGGGAACATGATCCATTGTGAGCTAGAGCTCTAATTCCCCCTGATGCCATCATCACTTTGTAGAAAGGTCTTCTGTCCTTTTTATTTAGAGTAGTCATATTTACCCACTCTCTTTCTCACCAGAATGTGGGCCTGGGTTACAGGTTTGGTCCTGGGTCAGGACACATACAAAACAGCTGATCGATGTTTCTCTCTCACATCAATGTTTCTGTCCCTCTTTTTGTCCCTTCCCCTCTCTCTAAAAATAAGTAAATAAAATCTCCAAAAAATTAGCAAGACTTACTTTAAATAGAAATCACTCTTTGGCCATTCTCACTACTTTTTCATTTAAACTACCTAGAAGGAAGCCTGACTTCATAAATTCAACTAAATGATTCAACTGGTAGTGTAATTTCTATCCCACATGTTCTTTAGGATCAGAGAACAAAACCTAATAGCCAGACAGAGCAGCGTGGCCTAATAAGAACACTGATTTAGCACTCTCAATTCTGAACTCCTTCTTTGGAACCAGGTTGAAATATTTTCTGAAAGACTCTTGAGCTCAGCATTCCTAATTTGAGCAGGTCATTGCAGAGCCACCTTGTATCCAGAGGGAATGAGCTATAAAATAGGAAAGCATTCTTTCTCCTCCTCCTCCTCCTCCTCTTCCTCTTCCTTCTTCTTCTTATTCCTTTTCTTCTTCACTTTTTGACTCAACCAAGTGGCTTTATTAGAGAAAAATAGTATTAAAAATGACTTCAGAGTTAGCGTTAGTGCCTTTCTTCTTGCTAAAGGTAGGTACAAACATTAATGAAGGTACTAAATTTGCCACTTGACACAGGACATAACTGTCTCTTTCTCTTCTCCTTATCCCTGTTTTTCCTCCTTTTTGGCCACTATGGGAGTCTGACTTCTCACTTTCCCAGCGTAGGCCAGGGTATTACAGACTTTTCTTCCAAGCACATGGCTAGCTACTTCCAGTGTGGTCAAGGCCTCCAGCCCACACTGGCCAAGGGTATAGCCTCATCTTCCAGAGGTCTGCTTGCCAGGAGAACCACTTGATCTTCTGGGGCGTTCCCCTCTAATAAGGCTCCATGAGCCTTGATCTGGGCAACTGTCTCCTGGCCAGTCACCTTGAGGATATGTAGTTCCTGGGCATGGACAAAGAACTCCATGTTGGCTACTGAACGAACTGTGGCTATGGCTGCCACTACCACAAAGATGGAGCCAAAAATAGGAAGGAGTACATTGTCACTGCCTGCTGCATGCCATGTCACTACTCAGGAAAGCGTTTTTAATAAAGAGTTCCATATTAGAGAGAGCAGCCTGAAGGTGCTTAGTAGTGTTTGATGGGAAAGAATAAAATGTGGCCACCGAATTTCAAAACAATAATCTCAGCAGTAGAGGAAATGAAATGGCATATTACCATAGGACATGTTTGAGTGGAGACAGAATGGCTATTGGGCAGGAGTATTAACAAAGGGCTTAAATATCTATTATGAGGTTAAATTATTTCATTTCCAAAGCCTCTTCCAACCTTGTGATTTTGCAATGTGTATATCAACAGTGACACATGATACGACGGAAAAAGTCTGAGGGTTGAGTTTTCATGTTGACTCTATCCTTCAACTGTTATGTAACCTTAGGCAAACTACTTAACCACTTTATAGCTTAACTTATTGCCATTGAAAAGCAAAGGGATAATACTAAATAACCTCACAGGAATGCTGTGAAGATATGAACAATATTTTAAAATTATTCTATAAATCCATATTAAATAGGTACATGCCAGACACCTAATTGGTTTAGTATAGAGGCAAGAATACAAAGCTCCAGTATTTATAAAAACTACAGGGGAATTCACTAATAAATCCACAGGCAGTGCTGTCATTGATTCATCTCTAGAATTAAAAAACTCTGGAGTTCTGGTAGATATATGTTTAGCAATCTAGCCCATTCTTCTGTCACTGAAATCATTCCAAGAGATATTAACCTTTAGCCTCTGAAAGAGTTAAACACCCTAACGTTAATTTGAGGAAACCTAGGCAGGGTCTGAAAGGAGTCCCAAAGCAGTTCTGTGTAAGTGTCTATTGCCCCAAATTCTCAAAAGTATGCCTCGGACCTCCAGGGAGTCTTAAGTTTATAAATTAATGGTATTATAAGGCCACAGGTGAAAAAGAACTTGCAGGAAGCTAAGCCTCCTCCTTGCAAAACCAATACTGTAGTTGCTCATTTCCGACAATAGACAAACAATCCTATGAATCTATGAAGCCTTCCAAGAGCTGGGTGTTGTTTCATCCCCAACTAGAAATTGGGGTTGGAATAATCAAACATCTGGGGGCCTAAATCACTACCACTCTTACAAATTTTCATCACTCTTTGAGATTCTTATCCCCTATTCATTAAATATAAAGAAGAAAATTGGTGGTAGTGAATTTTACAGGAAACACCAGTTCCTTCCAAGGCCTCTTTTTCTATCAACCCTGCCCTACATTCCTGAAAAGGTATTGCAGAGTGAAAGACTTCACTCAGGCTCTAAGGTGTCTGGTCACATGGGTCTTCCAGAGAGAGGAGAATGTTTTGCAAGTGATTGAAAGGTTGTCCTTACATTTAAAATGGCTCTGTTTTTTTCCATTTTCAGATTTGAAGTATGTTTGACTTCAGAGAAATAAGGAGAGGGCAACCTGGTATTTTCTCAAATCAGTAGGGATCAACACCTAGCTTATCTTTCTCTAGTGAGACAGCAGCTCACACCTTTAGCCTGAAAGAAACACAAACAAGAGACAGAAAGAGTAGGGTTAAAAGGCCAAAGTAGCTCTCCCTTCTTCCATCTCCAACCAGAGGCAACCAAGCTCTTGCTTCTTTCCTTGCATTGTTGGTCTGTTCTGACAAGAACATAAGGCTCTCTGCTTGAGAAGGCACTATTGACAGTGCAGCTGCCACTACAAAACAAAATTGTAAGTACTGTCAGACAGAAAGAACCTATGGCAGGCAAAGGCATTTTTCTTGAGCTTTTCCTCTCAAAATGCAATAGAGAAAATACATGACTAAATTCAGTACATTATATGGGTATCAGTAAACCTTTGCTTGTCAAAGACTGAAAAGAACTTGCTTACCATTGATGATATCAATATGATAAGCATCAATTCAATCGCAAAATGACTTATGCTACTTTTACGGTCAACCAATATTTACATATTTTTTAAAATGTGACCAATTTATTATTATGACCCACTATTTTAATCCTGACTGTTGTGTACTGAAAAATCAATCGATCATCATATCTGTGCTGTCATGGCCACCAGAGATGTTTGAATCCTGTTTTCTGCTAAAAAAAGATTCTTGAAATGAGTCCTATTGATGTCTGTGCTAGGTGAACTTAACCTTCTTGGCATTGTCCAGACTCAAGCTTCTTTTCTAAGAATCTTCTCATTCCTAGCTAAGCCCTACTGCAGAATGAGGAACTCTGTGTTGTATGAGTGTTTCTCAACGAAGCCACTCAGAAATCCCAGGTCGGGAATTCAAGCAAAAAGAATCCAAATACAAAATCCTCCCAGGATGCCTCCAGCAGCACAAACCAATAAAACATCTTTCATGCCACATGTCAACAAAATTCACTAAAAAGTATTGGAGAAAAAAAGAGAGAGTCTTTATTCAACCAAATAGTTTTCAAACTGGGAAGATGCAGCCTCAGGTGAAAATAGAATGGTGTTCTGCAGAGACAAAGGAGAGGCCATCTCTAATGGAGAACATTTGTGCCCATGTTTCCATCATGCAAATGAGGACTTCAAGTCTGATCAGTGTGGATTATTTAATATAGATGTAAATGAGGGGTACAACCTGTGCATTTCTTTTTTTTCTTTTATTTATTTATTTTTTTTAATTTAATTTAATTTTATTTTTATTTTTTGGTTTTTCAATTACAGTTGTCCCATTTTTCCCCCATTTCTCGCCCTCCACCTGGCCCACCCCTTCTCCCACAGTCATTTCCCACCCTGTTATCCATGTTCATGTGTCATTTATACATGTTCTTTGACTAGACCCTTCCCCTACTTAGCTCCCTTCTCTCTCACCCCCTTCCCTCCTGATAACTGTTATTCTGTTCCATGTTCAATTTTGTTCATTTGTTTGTGTTGTTCATTAGTCTCCAGTATCAAGTGATATCATATGGTATTTTTCTTCCATTGCCTGGCTCATTTCGCTAATCATAATCCTCTCTAGTTCCATACACGTCGTCACAAATGGCAGGGGTTACTTCTACCTTTCTGCTGCATAGTATTTCATTGTGTAAATGTACCAGAGTTTTTTAACCTACTCGTCTACAGATGGGCACTTAGGCTGTCTGTTCTTCGCCATCATGGGTCGCATGCATGCTCCTGAGAAGGGCCTGTCCCAGTCAGCTCTGCACTACTGCCACAGCATCCCCACCTGGCTTAAATTGACTTCTGGTGACATGAAGGAGCAGATCTACAAACTGGCCAAGAAGGGCCTGACTCCCTCACAAATCGGTGTGATCCTCAGAGACTCACATGGTGTTGCACAAGTGCGTTTTGTGACAGGCAATAAAATCTTGACAATTCTTAAGTCCAAAGGACTTGCTCCTGATCTTCCTGAGGATCTCTACCATTTAATTAAGAAAGCAGTTGCTGTTCAAAAGCATCTTGAGAGGAACAGAAAGGATAAGGATGCTAAATTCCATCTGATTCTGATCGAGAGCCGTATTCACCAGTTGGCTCGATATTATAAGACCAAACGAGTCCTCCCTCCCAATTGGAAATACAAGTCATCCACAGCCTCTGCCCTGGCTGCATAAAATGTCTGTACTCAAGCAATAAAACCATTGTTTAACTAGAAAAAAATTAAAGAAGAACAATAGGAGGGAGAGATAAGTTTTTCCCTAGTACAAACTTTGGGCACTGTCTTCCTTTTCTGGATCCACCCCTGGTCAAAATTCCATGGGTTTCATATCTTTTCTGGCTGGCTGGCTGTGAGGAGATCTAGCTGGATTCTGACACTGCTATTCTCTCACACATGGGCCTGCCACGGCTCTCTGCTGTGAGCTGCACTTAGTTGAGTCCCCTCCCCCCTGGTTCTGCAGCACCCTCCAGCCCTCCTCAGGCTTGTCTAGCAACACCATTCTGCTGGCGAGCCAGTGCTCATGCCAACAGTCCCTGCCCATGCCAACAGTCCCTGCCCAGCTTCAAGTCCTGTCTCTGCTCCTCCTCCAAAAAAGTCTCTGTGTTGCCTCCAAGCTGCAGCTCTGGCCTGAGTACCTGCCTGGCAGAGCCTTGTTGTATGCCTGCATGTGCTACTTGCCTGCCTGGGGTCCCTACCAAGTCTGCAGTTCTGCCGCAGCTTTCCCGTATGGGCCTCTCTCCCCAGCTCAGTTCTGCTTTTTCATCTGGGAAGCCTTGGTGCGAGCACCCGGGGTGCAGGGTTGCCAGCCAAGGGAGTCCCCACCTAGGCTGAGTTCATACAGTTTCTCACAGTCCGGGCTGTTCACTGTCTTCCCACACCTCCAGCTATTTCAACCAAATCTTTTCGCTGACTCCCTCCAGGACTTTGCTAGTCAGGACGCCTATGGCAGGGGGAAGTTTCCAAGCAGATCCCTGCTAATGAGCCAGTCAGCAGCTGCCCAATTAGGATGTCATGTGGCAGAGGCGCTGGGCTGGGAATCCCAGTGCGACTTCACTTGAAGAACTCTGGCTGAGCTTTCTGCCCTCTTTTATGCTGTTCCTACACTCCCTTCCCTGTTTGCCCTATCTGAAATCCGCACTAACTCACTCTACTCCATGTTTGTACTCCAAGTCCTTCCGAAATGGGAGCAAGCAGACAACACTGTTAACCTACTGTGCTGCCATCTACTGCCTCCTCCTGTGCATTTCTAATTGGTCAGGACAGATCACAGTCTATTGGTTAAGTTGCAGTATGGTGATGATGGGACAAGGAACATCCCTGCAGTGGTTGATTCAGAAAGCATAAACAGACAGGAGGTTGAAAGTTTAGTCTATGGTTCTCCCCAGAATGCAGAGTACATGAGAGGCCTCTGTCAGCAAAGAGCCCCTAGACTTCTGGCTTTGAATTTAGGCCCAGTTAACCACTGGGAGTCTATCTTAATAGATAAATTCCTTCTTGGGGTTTATACATGAATAGTAGTCATTGTATGTTTGCCTCATGTTTTCCTAGAACATCCATAAATCATGAAGTTTCTGTTTCAAATGATAACCAAGGGCCCTAACTGTGGTATTGTATGGACCCTAACTCCCCTTCAGTGTGGCTGAGGATAATAGAATAATAGCACTTTGCCATTGAAAGGTGATCTCCATAATAATCTACCCAGTTCCCTGTCACCATAGGCCTTCAGTATAGCCATCCCCAGATGAAGACACTTTATTCCCATGGGGTGATTCTTCTAGTGCAGGCTGTGGGACTGATCCAGTTTATTGGGACTTGGAGAACTAGAAGCCAGCAGTTCAGCAGTTCAGCATCCAGTCAACCAAGCCACTGTCCCGTCTGAATCTTGTATATTGGTAGCTGTACCTGAGCCCTTGCATTGTTGCCACATAACCAAGCTCTGTTTTACATTCCACTTCAGTGAGTTTAAACTGCATGCAATTTTGTTCCCCAGGGGCATATTTAACAATATCTAGGCACGCTTTTGACTGTCACACTTGAGTAAGAAGTACTGTTGATATTAAGGAAGTAGGCTAGGAATGCTCCTAAACATCCTACAATGAACAGGATACACCTTCCCCCAACAAAAAGTCATCTGAGACAAAATGTCAAGAGTACAGTGGTTGATACACCTTGAACTATGGTAATTTCAGTAATTGACTCCCTATCTTATTTCCTGCCCACTAGCCTTATTCATGTTTCCAGACCTCTATAATACCAATCATCTGCCTCATAGACTTCTGCATACATCCACACTCTTCAGATACAGTGTTCCATCCACATATTGAGAACCCTCTCTCTTACCCACTAGTAGCACATCTGGGCGGCTTCTGATGCCAAACGCTCATCATTCCACTTGAGTGCTTTGAGGCCATATCACATGCTTGTTAACAACCCAAGATCTGGATCCACACTGCTTGGATTTAAGTCCTGGTGCCTCCATTTGGTAGCTGTGTAACCTTAGACAAGTTACTTTACCCTCCTGAGCCTCAGTTTTCTTATTTATAAAATACAAATAGTGGCAGTTCCTATGTTGTGAGTGAAATAACATATGCCAACTGCTTAGCAAAGTTATCAGCACATTTTTAAATATGGCAGGTCCTCAAAAAATGTCCTTTTGTTCAATGTTGTTCTGTTATAATGTTAATGAGAAAAAAATCAACTCCCAGCTGAACTGCTCACTGTCTGTGTGTGTTTGCATGTCTCCCCATGTCTGCGTGGGTTTTCCCCAGGACCCCCACTATCCTCCCACATCCCAAAGATGAGCATGTGAGGTGAACTGGCATGACTCATTGTCCCAGTCTGAGTACATGCGGGTGTGATGTGTCCTGCAATGCAAGGGCATCCTGTCCAGGTCTGGTTTCCACCTTCTACTCTGAGCTGCCAAGACAGGCCCTGACCCCTGTGACCCTGAACAAGAATCAGCGGGTTGGAAGATCATTATCTTACTTGTTTTTTACTCATCTTTCTTAAATGTATGCAAAACTCATACTTATTTCAATGTTTAATAGCAGAAGTGATTAGGGTCTTTATTTACAAGTTTAGTAATGTTTTTGCGATCAGAAATATGTCATTGGAACTTAACTTTTGTTTATATGAGTTAGCCTGTGGTAAAACTGGTTTTGTTAATATGTCATTTCACTTGAAGTCAGTTTCCAAGAACCTATTGACGTTAAATGAAGACTTATTGTTTGGTAAATGTTAGCTATTACACATTGCTAAGGCATTTCCAGGCTGCTTCAGCAGGTCTCTCTTGTCCAGTGATTATCAACCTTCTAGATCTGCATGATCCAATAGTGCACACAGTACTTTCTGCCATGATGGAAGTATTTTCTATGTATGCTGTCCAATAGGTAGCCATTGTATGACCATTGACTAGTTAAAATGTAGACAATGTGACTAAAACAAAACCCTTAATTTTAAATATATTATTTAATTTTAATTAATTTAAATTTAAATAGCCAAATGTGGCTAGTAGTTATCATGTTGCACAGCACACTTCTAGAGTTTTTCAAACTTAATATTCCACCAAAAGTAAAACTCCAATAAACTCTCCTGAAGAAAGGAAGGATATTCCTACTCCCTGTCCTTCCAGACATTTAAAATTATTGTCCTAGTGAGCTGTTGTACTGATGGGACTATGTTGCAATAATCAGGCTAAGTGCAACAGAAAAAGAGCCTTAGACAGTAATGATTAATCTATCTAGTTCTGCCTCTCCCTGATCCAGTCAGCCCACTGCCAAACGAGCCTCTTACCCCACAGCAGTGGTTCCCTTCTGGGGTGATATTGCCCCCAGGAGACAGCTAGAAATCTCTGGAGATATTTTGGTTGTGAAAACTGGGAGATGGGAGAGCTGATATTGGCATTTAGTGGATAAATACAGGGATGCTGCTAAATATCCTACAATGCACAAGGCAGCCCCCCACAACAAAGAATTATCTGACCCTGAATGTTGAGAAACTCTGCCCTGGAGGGAATTCTTAAACAATCTCAGATAGGGAAGCATTTCTTCTGCTCTTAAAAGCCTTCAAAGACAGCAGGTCTTCTAACCTTCCTGAAAAATTCAGTGTAATGTTTACACTACTACAATTTACTCCCTTCAGATTACCTAGAAGGAAACTATTTCTTTCCATATTACGGGCAAAGTTTTAAAAGCCAATTCTTCAATCTGGAAAAATGCAAAGAAGAGAAATCTTTAAGGCAGTGGAGGCTATAGAGGAGAATTGGGTCTAGTTCACCAATTGCTAAGATATCAGAAAGAAGAGAGTGTTTGAGCCTGCCAAAGTTTTAGGATGAATGACAAATTATGATTTCCACAGTGTACAATAAAATGGTTGACCTTATTATCCCACAAAGGTGATACAGTATAAAAAGGTAAATGTATTCTCAAAGGGGTTGGGTTTAGATATGTTTACAGTTTCTAAAACTGTAAGTGATTATTTAGAGGATCTAGAAATATTAAGTCCACTTTTCTTTGACATTGATAGTATGGCAAGAATTCCTGCTCTCCCCTGATACCTCCTCCTGTGCCTCACAGACAGAAATCTGGGTTGGAAGGCCTGTGGGCCTTAGCCAGTCATTGGGATAGATCCTAGGTCTCCTGAATTTCTCTGTGTTGCAATTTAGGTTCATTTTCTCATGTGTTTTCTTCAAGGAAAAAGTTGAAAGCTACTATATTCACTCCAGAATACCAAACTGGATATTTCAGATCACAAACCATTTTTTTTTACCTAACTCTGAGCATGGGGACTCTCTAAACTATCTTACCTAACTGCCTGCAACTTTTCACTGTACTTTGTAACCGAAATGCCTCTCTGTACCAGCAGTCAGTAGGGTCACATATGCAAAATTCAGCCCTTCAGATGTTTTACCAATATCTGGAGATTTGGAAAATGGAAGGTAGTTGATGACCTTAAACTGTTTCCTTTGCTGAAAAGACCAAAGATAATCATGTGAAGATAAATTATCCCCCCCTCCAACCTCAGGGACTATGGCCACATTTGAAATAGTTGTTAAGTTAGTTGTATTCTGCCACTGAATAATAATGCCAGCTGTCAGGCTTGCCTAAGGCATGAATAACTGATATAAGCAGGAATGTGGGGCTCAATAATTGCTTGAAAAATGTAACACAATCTTCTCTTCCAAGCCTTGTCCTCCAATGATATAACCCTTTAATCCAATGTCTGCAAATGAACTGCACAACTTTAAAACAAAACATCATTTGGCATGTATATAGAGCATGAAATGAAAATCATGATCCAGAAAGGATGTACTCTTGACATTATTCACATGCGTTTTACTTCTAGATTTCTGGTTTGGTTTCCTTTATAGCTTTTAAAAGGGTTTCTTAACTATCACAAGGCAATTTAAAGGTTATTTTCTTTATTCAGGTTTATCCCACACTGCCTTTGAGAGTAATGGTGAGAATTATCCATTAAAATTCTCCTCTACACTCTGAGAATGAACTGGACTTAATTTTTATTACCTAAGCTCTTCTAGGTGGACACTGGGACTCCAATACTAATACCTACCAATTTTTCAGTTGTATGGCTATGAACTACTTCAAACAAAATAGGGGGTCTTCGTTCCTCTTTTTGCATGAGAAGATCCTCTTTTCTTAATTCTGATTTTGTTTTTCTGGCAGCTGTGCTTCTATCAAGATCAGTGCCTATCACAAAAATTAGAAAATAATAAATGGTTATTTGCATTGAATTCTATAATATAGTTGGTATCAATCTGGTTATCCTGGCCCTCACATGGTCCTGTGCCCTGGTTGATCATCACGGTTTCTGCATCTGAGTTTTCAGCCCTGTCCAGAAACCTTTATCATGCTACATGAACTCACATTAGTCACATGATGGGCAGTGATATGGAAAACTTTAAATCAGCTCGGTAGCATCCTCTTTCCAGTAAAGCAATATACAAGAGAAATTTAATTTAAAAAATTACATGGTGACTTACAAAAAATGAACCAAAAACAATGGCTTTTTCCAAAAGAGCTATTTGTATCAAGTGCCACCATAGGGCTACCTCCAAAGCAAATTATACTCCCACTGGCAGGTCAGGGTTCCAATCCTCTGTGCAGTGCTAGACAAAATGACCAGAACTTCACTTTGGACATTTTTTCCACATCCATAATAACCCATGCCTTCTGATTTACTGATTTTTTTAACTTGTTACATTATTTTTACAATTTTTTAAAAAATGACATATCTTCATGGATACAGAATGGCTTCTCTGGCTCCCCAAAGACCATGCACAGTGTATCCCCATTCTGCCTTGGCTTCCTCTACCTCTTTCTTTGTTTCTAATATCCATCCCAAAGCTTATCTTAGTTTGGGAGTCCTTGGCCTCCATATTTTGCAAAGGAAAATGTATAGAATGGTTCATTTAACCCTTTGTGACTATCTAGATTTGAGAAACTGCCCTTCTGGGTTCCCTTGACTAGAACCCTGAAAGTATCGTCGTCGTCGTCGGCAGCCGTCCGTCTGGAGAGACGATGGTGTAGCTTCTTAAGAGTCTATCTGCACCGCCGAGAATGGCTGTGCAGTCCGACTCGGGAGTGACATCGTATCTGTCTCCTCCCGTGTTGAATCGACATCTTGCGATGACGCTGAAGCTACAGAGTCTGGGCAGGGTGATATGGAGGGTCTGCTGTTGCCCATGCAGCAGACCCCCCCTCTCTTCGCAGCTGAAGGGTCCAAGGGAAAGACGGAGTCGATACAGCTTGGCTTCAGGTGCGCCGCAGGAGTTGCCGGTGTTGACTACAACGTCAAACCGCCTTAGGGACTCCGGCTCCGGATTTTCTGTCAGGGTTTACTCCCTTAGCCTTTCCCCTGAAGAGGTATGCTGCAAGGCAGCGGAGGTTTTTTGGAGTCAGAGTTTTCCTTCTCTGATGTACCCTGACTGGAAGATCGAACCAGCGACACTTAGCTCGCAGGCCGACGCTCAATCCACTGAGCTAAACCAGCCAGGGCGTGCCCTGAAAGTATAAACTCTCACAATCTCTGGTGTTAGCCTTTTGTTATTTTATCATAGACTTACCTCTTGTCTATTGAAAAATTAAGAGCCCCTATCTGATAAGAAATCAAGAATGGTTCTGTGGGCTCCCAAATCTTGAGTAATGCTACATAATGTTTATCTGGGTTTCAGGGAGAATATTATTTGATGAGGTTAATTATTACCCAATGACACCTGCAATAAATAACTATGATATGTATGAATATTCAATGTTATGATTGTAGATTTGTTTATTAATATAATTAATCAAATTGTTGATCTTTTATTAGTCGGGGGTGAAGCAGAATTCTGATTAATAATACAGGCTTTGGAGCCAAACTGCCTGTGTTCAAGTTCTGGACACGCTACGTCCTAGATATGTGATCTTAGACAAGGCACTTAGTTTCTCTATGGATGAGTTTCCTCAGGTGTAAGGTGGGGATAATTATTATGTTTATACCATAAAGCCAAGATGAGAACTAAATGATATACTCCAGCATGGTGCCTGGCATATGGAAAGTCCTCCATGACTAGTAGCCATTAATGTTATTCTTACCCTTGTTACAAAGGATAAGGTTGCCCATTGTTAATATACATTATTGATTTTTACATATAAATACTGACTTTTTAAAAAACACCAGGTGTGTTTTGTGACATTATCTCCAAATAAGTTTTGTCTGTTTTAGTCTTCCAATCTTTGAAATCAGCTCAGGTGGTCCATTAAATCTTAATTCAGATGGTTCTGTTTTTACCAAAGCCTGGAAAACATTATTTCCCATCTGATGGTAGTGGCTCCTCTAAAGTAAGTTTCTGTTATCACCACTACTAGCTAACTGATCTATAGTCAAGGCAGAGTGGGTGACTGGTAATGTGATGTGATTAGATGCAAGTGTTCTTCATTCTGAGTACTACAGAAAAATTAAATTTCCTTTCCAACACTCCCTTGAATTTCTGAAAAGATTGAGCATTGATTTTATCTGGCATGTTAGAGTGGGAAGGAGGAGGCCCAGCATGTGGAAGAAGAGGTATTGCAAATTCACTAATCCAGATACAAAATGAGGGATTTATTTCAAACATGATACTGTCAGGCCAGTTATGTGAGGAAGTGCCAATTGGGTAAGTTAGCCTATGACCAGGTGGCATTGTGAGAATGAATGAGGTTGCTCCTGATAAGGATCTGCCCATTAATTACAAATGGGGGGTTTAATTTCAGAAGCCTGTGATTAACTCCAGCAAGGACACCTGCCTAAGGCTGATAACAATAGGGTTCAGAAAAATTCCAATTAGCAGATTATGTCCAGTGATGAAGTTAATGGAAATGAATGTATCGCTTGGGCCCCTTGAGAACAACAGCTTGTAAAAAAAGCTCTAGTCAGTCCTGAGAATGGGGAAAGTGGAGCAATATCTATTCCTCTGTAGTGTCCTCTGGTGATGGAATTTAGCTGAAAATATGAAGAACTGACTTGAGCTCTCTCTGTTCACTGTACTGCAAATGTTTTGTATGATGAGCTCTGAACCCAGTGACTCTGTCCTGTGCTCATTAATCTAGAATAATCTTAGAAGATAATGCTGGCTTTTTAACAGGAAGACCTAGGGCAGATATAGGGGCAAACTCATTAAGGCCTGAATGCAAAATCCTAGGGAGGTGCAGGCAATGTATTCTTTAGTGGCCACGGCCCAGCCCACATCATTGCAAATTTTAAAATTCAATCAAGTTGGTTCATACACCAAGTTTCTTTAGAAGTATAGTTGTAGGTAATATAAGCCAAATTTAATTTCTTGGTGTGTTGATCTCCTTCACTTTTCTCTGTTCCCTACCATATTTTTTTTCCTTTTAAAAAACATGATTTTAAATGGGAAGTCCAAAATTATTCAGTATAATTTTGGAGTTCAAAGAGAAAGCAAAACTTGATCAAAAAAGAATAAAATTGAATTTTCTACCTGACCTCAATCTAAACCCAAATGGTTGTTAAATGATCATTTTTTTAAAGGTTAAATCATGATATTCATGAAAGTTCAACTGAACACATGTCAAAAATTTTGTTTAACTCATTAATTAGTGAGGGAACCGGGAGGGAATCAGGAGGTCAGGAACCTACAACCTATGGCCTAAAAGTCAAATCCAGCCTATCACCTTTCTTGTATTCCTTGTATTTTGTATTCCTTTACACATTGCCTATGGCTGTTTTTCTGCTACAATGGTAAAGTTGTTTTGCCCGCAAAGCAAAACATATTAACTATCTTAACTTTTACCAAAAAAGTTCGCTGGCCCTTGATATAGACTATCAGGGATGCTGAAAGCTTTGTACAAAAATAAATTTACAAATAGAAGGCAATGATTGAATTCTGCCGTACAAGAAATATCTGCATTACAATTTACAGAGTTATAAAATAACTCAGCCCTGGCTGGTTTAGCTCAGTGGATTGAGCGTCGGCCTGCGAGCTAAGTGTCGCTGGTTCGATCTTCCAGTCAGGGTACATCAGAGAAGGAAAACTCTGACTCCAAAAAACCTCCGCTGCCTTGCGGCATACCTCTTCAGGGGAAAGGCTAAGGGAGTAAACCCCGACAGAAAATCCGGAGCCGGAGTCCCTAAGGCGGTTTGACGTTGTAGTCAACACCGGCAACTCCTGCGGCGCACCTGAACCCAAGCTGTATCGACTCCGTCTTTCCCTTGGACCCTTCAGCTGCGAAGAGAGGGGGGGTCTGCTGCATGGGCAACAGCAGACCCTCCATATTACCCTGCCCAGGCTCTGTAGCTTCAGCGTCATCGCAAGATGTCGATTCAACACGGGAGGAGACAGATACCATGTCACTCCCGAGTCGGACTGCACAGCCATTCTTGGCGGTGCAGATAGACTCTGAAGAAGCTACACCATCGTCTCTCGAGACGGACGGCTGCCGACGACGAAAATAACTCAAAGATAATCAAAGGCACAGGTAACCCAGGAACTCTATTAGGCTCACTATGTAAACAAAAATTCAGACTAGGGTTCTAAGGAGAAATCTTGTTTTATAAACTAGGACTGAGGTGGGGAAAACGCTGAGATTTGGAAACTAACAGAACAAGGATAGTACCATAATGCAAATCCCCAGTGACTGGAATTTAGAATGGAGGAGGCTGAGGCTGGCCACTTGAGCACTTTCTGCTTCAAGCCTCAATTGCTCTGGAAACTGGGACAGGACTGGCCCCTTGGGGTAGATAAGCAGGCCCAACTATGGGGAAGCTGGGGCAGATAGAGGCTGATTCCACAAACTCTCCTGGTTTCAACTATTGTAGGCTAAAAATTCTCACATCTACATTTTCAGCCCTGACCTCTCCTTCAAAAGTCATGAAAGAGTTATACAATTTGATGGGTACATCAAATTCAACATGTTGAAAATTGAACTTTTTAAAAACCCTAAACCTGCTCTTCCTCCTGTATACACTATCTGAATTAGTGACACCACAATCAACCAGACATGCAATCCAGAAGGCTGACCTCATTGATTTACTTCTCCCTCCAGTATTACTTGACACATCCAATGAATGTCTTAAATCTGTTCTTTCCTGTATATCTCTAGTATCACTGTTAATTTAAGGTCTTATCATCTCTTCACCTAGATGAGTGATATATTTTAACTAGTTCTGAAACTCATTCAATGGTGTGCTGGAGCTGGCTTACACAAGCTGATGAAAAGTGGTTATGTGCATCTCTTCACAACTGTGTTCCATCGTGTCATATTGGTAACTTGAAATTGGCCAGTGTGGGGATATTTACACCAAAAAAAATGGCAAACACTACAAATCACGATTTTTGTGGTACGTTGTTTATTAAACAGTAGCAACACATTTATCACTGCCAATTCACCACACTTTAGCCAAATTTATCTTTGTAAAATATTTGTTCAACTATACCCCTCTCCCGATTAAAACTCTTCAGTGGCTCCCTATGGCCAGAAGAGACTATTAAGTTCCTTATCATGGCAAACAAAACCTTTTATCATCTGGGTCCTGCCTAAATGTCTAGTTTCCTCTCCTACCTCTTATTAGTCTCATAAATTTACATACTTCTAATTTCTCTTGAAAGAATTGCAACACTAGACCCTTATTTGTGCTTATAACAAGAAGTTGAGGAGCAGATGCTTCACTTGAGAAGGTATGTGCTCTCTAGTTCACCAGTTTCTACCATTTACTAATCCAAATTGTATGTGTGCACCCAAACCTAGTCTTCATTTCTGTTATCTATTAAGTGCTGGCCCTTGCTGTTAACCATATTATAAAGTCCTGATTATTATCAGAATCATCTGACCCTCACCGTAGAGTCTCTCCCTCTCTTTCTTTACCATGGCTGTCCTCATGATAGTCCATAGTACATGCACAGTTTAGAAAGGGAGTAGCAGCAGGCTGGAGAGACGCAGAAGAAAAGAGAAGAGTAGAAATGTATAGTCTTTGGGTCAGAATTTCCATTTTGAAGCAATAGAATTGTGAAAATGACAGTATCTTAAGATTTGTGACTTCAGGGTATTCCCTATTGAGCCTATATGTTAACCCCCCTTAAAGTCTTGAAGTGTCTACATTCTCAGCTGGACATGGAAAGGAAAAACCCAAGTAAACTACCTCACATTGACTCAAACTCTAGGAGCCAGATTTGTAAACATGAGTCAATGTATTAATTTGAATTTTGGAAACTTAATTCATTTTTGCTAGTGCCTGCTGTGTGTTCAATGCTATGGGGAAAACATGAGCAGACTAAGACAGCTTTGCTTCAAAGAGCTCACAACCTTATTGAAGAGGCAAAAAACAAATGTGAAATAATAAGAGAATAATATGTGGCAGTATCAAAAAAATTAGGTCTTGGATGTAACCTCATACCCACATCTAGGTGGTCAGTATGGAGTAGGCAAATCAAGTTAATACAGGGAGCTATTGAAGAAGCCAAGGCTTATAATGGCCCTTCCCTGGCAGAGAAATGGAGTAGACCATTCCACACAGGGAACCCACAAGGATATTCACATGGAAAGCAATGCATATGTTAGGTGTGGCAACCTGTGAATTATAAGGCTGATTGAAGGGAAAAAAACAGTCGGGGTAGGAGGACATGGATGATCATTGCAGAATAGTATTTTTTTTAAAGATTTCATCTCTGGTGTCACATACCCAGAAAGCTAAATGGGTAATGACAGGCTTCTTGTCGAATACTAAGTCAAAGACAACAGAATCAGATGATTCCAAAAAGCATTTCATATTCTAGGCATAGATAGCAACCTTTCAGCTTCATGATACAAGCAGGGATAAGCAATATTCACAAGTATCATTGTGTGTCTTGGACCAGCTTGGAATCATTAGAATAAAAGGAAAGAAGAAAATAAAAAATATAAAAAACAAAAAGAGCAAGGAAGTGGAGAGAAAAGATCCACTTTCCATGGTAGGAAGCAGATCTAACCACCAGTATAACCCAGGGAATTCTGTACTACCATATATTTTTCCTCCACCTACCACCTTCTGACTCTAAATCTTGACAGAGATTGAGAAATGCACCTGCCCACTGAAAAGGGGCAGATTCCTAGATCTAAGTTCCTTTCTTTCTGGACCAACTGTGACACATTGTGCACTTACCATCCCTCACAGTTCTAGGCTTTATACTGGTTGTCGTGTTTATGTTCATTACCAGGCCCACAGACCTACTTTTTCCTTAGCCTGTAGTTCTGTTAATTTCTGAGATTATTCTGTTTTGTGTCCCATTTTCTTTATGAGCCAGTTGCTCACATCCTTGCTGTTGTATTTCTAGCTGCCCTCTCTAAATGTTTAACAATGTTTACTCTCTGCTCAATCCAAGCAATTGATGACCAATGTGCAGCCAGCTCTCAATTATTCAGAGGCTTATGCAACCACTCCCTAAAGGAAACAGATTTCTTTCAAATCCTCCCCCTTTCTCTTCTACCTTTTTCCTATTCCCTGTTTTCTGACCATTCCCTATTTGGGAATCTTTCATCCAAGGTGGGAAGGAGGCAAAGATGATGAGAAGCTATAGCTCATTCTTTGTTAGTTTTCCAGCAATTGTGGGTTTCTAAAAAAAATAATAAATAAGAATAAAGAAACTATTGATTAAAACTATTTGTTTACTCTGTGAGAATTTCAATTACCTGTGTTCTCTTCCAGATAAAATAAGTATTTGGAACTTTTTTTTTTAAGTGTATTAAGATCAATATTACATTACTTCCTGGAATCCTACATATGCTTTGAATACTCAACTCCACCCCTCCATGAGGCCTCCTCTGACTATTCTGGTCCTCCTCATTCCCTACCACACTGAGACTCTTCTGTGGGTCTTATGAGCTGCTTCATGCCTCAGTTTCACTATTAGACCGTGAGAAAACTGGGTCCCAAAAGATACATTTAAAGTTCATTGATAAGGTTCTGCACTCACCCAAAGATGTTCCTGAATATCCAAAGAACTGCATACCTTTCACCTATACCTGCTATTTACAACAAGCATCTCATCATGGACACAGTATTTTATCAAAAGTCCTTTTGCTACTGGTAGCCCCTCCTCTAAGCCTAGAGGTCCTCATTTACAGACTACCTTTCCCTAACAATTACAGATTCTCTCTACCTTGTTGGCTCCTATGGAAAATTGGAACAACATTGTCTGCCTTAGTCTTTGGTCCTCTGAAGTTCTATATACATACAAAGTCTTCTCCTTAGCACCTAGTGCTTTATTTAGCGCTATGGTCTTTAACATTACTGGTTATCTTATCCTTTCAAACAAATATTCCTCCAATTTCTGCTGCTCATTTAGAAATGAACACAAACTACTCTGTACTTCTACGTACCAAATTTGTGTACATCTGATCTACCAAACTAAGCTTCAGAAGGTAAATAAAATGTCCTTTATTTTTCTGTATTCCCCATTGTGTCTCAGACAGAATTGGGCATATTGTGGTTGCACTATTTTAAGAGTGAAGGTGTATAGTCATATTGCCTCAGTTTTAATCTTGGCTCTGCTACTTAAAGCTGTGTAATCATAGGTATGTTTTTAAACTCTGTGTGCCTCAGCTCCTTCATTTGAGGAGAATAGTTACCTCACGAAGTCATTGTGGAGATAAAATGAGTAAATATGTATAAAGCACTTAGAATAGTGCTTGGCATACAATAAGCATTCCACAAATAGCTATTATGGTAAGGAGGAAAATTGACAAAGGCATGGTGACTCCAGTTTCTGAACCACTGACATTTGATGGGCCCTGTGCTATCTCCAAGCCTTAATCCTGCCCTCTTATGATTTTTTTTTTAAATTTTATCCAGGTCCCCACTCTGATGATGGACACCCAGTTCTCTGAGTTCACACCAGACATCACTCCCATTATGCTGGCTGCCCACACCAACAACTATGAAATTATCAAATTGCTTGTCCAAAAACGAGTCACTATTCCACGGCCTCACCAGATCCGCTGCAACTGTGTGGAGTGTGTGTCCAGTTCAGAGGTAGACAGTCTGCGTCACTCCCGCTCCCGGCTGAACATCTATAAAGCTCTGGCAAGCCCCTCACTTATTGCCTTATCAAGTGAGGACCCCATCCTAACTGCTTTTCGCCTGGGCTGGGAGCTCAAGGAACTCAGCAAGGTAGAGAATGAATTTAAGGCCGAGTACGAGGAGCTCTCCCAACAGTGCAAGCTCTTTGCCAAAGACTTGCTGGACCAAGCTCGAAGCTCCCGGGAACTGGAAATTATCCTCAACCATCGAGATGACCATAGTGAAGAACTTGACCCTCAGAAGTACCATGACTTGGCCAAGCTCAAGGTAGCAATCAAATACCACCAGAAAGAGGTAAGCTGAGTGCTTCTCTCCTGTCAGGGAAGCTTAAGCCCTCCAGTACAGAGTAGCAGAGCAGAGTCAGTATTTTTATAGCACTTTAAGAAACAAATGGTTAGACAGGCTTCAAAAACAGACCCACTTATCCAAGACACATACCGTCTCTGCATATTTTCTGATGGCCAAGTAAGTAAGGAAAAATACTAATCACCTAGCTCTTTGGTGGGAAAGCACTTATTAATTCAACAAATGTTTATTTAGCACTGTTCTAGATGTTGGGATGCAGATAACAGACACTCACCCTGGCTTCATGGAGCTTACAAGCTCATGGTAGACTTTAAGTAAATAATATTAGTGAATATATAATTACAAATTATCATTAAGTGCTCTGAAGGAGAACGTCAATAAGAACACATAATGAAGGACCCTGCCTTATATACTGGGACATGGTGGGCAGTGATTATGGATGGCTCACTTCCTGTTAGGGAATATTTCATCCAAGGTGAGAAGGAGGCAAAAATGACAAGAAACTGTAACTCATCCACTGTCAGTTCTCCAGCAATTACAATGCTTGTAATTGTTGACAGAACTAAATCCCTGGAAGTCCCTCAGCAAGAAGACCAAGACATGCATTTGAAAGATGAAATCATACTCATGGTGTAGTGCTATAGAAGGCTAGAGTAATATCTTCTGTGGTGTGACCTCTGAACGTTTAGAGTTTACCTCTTTGTGGAGCTCAGTTCAAGCAGAACATAGAATGAAAGGCTTTGTTTTCCACCTTGGTTACATTTACAATCTAGCCAGTGCTGTTCTATGCATTGGATCAAACAATTTGGGGGAGACTCCTAGCAAGCTCAGAAGCCTAATTTAACTCTTTAAGTAGGCAGATGATACAGTAGAAAGGGAATGGACTTTAGAACCAAAGCAACTGAACATGGAATTCCAACTCACCAGCTGTATGACCTGAAGAAAGTCACTCAAATTTTCAGGACATTAGTTTTTTTCAATTATAAAATGGTGGTGATAATAGTTCCTCCACTTCACAGGGCTATTAAAGGAAATAAAGAAGAAAGTGCTAGTGTGGCACAAGAAGTAGTTTAATGTCCATTTTCATCTCTCTTCCAATGTTACCAGGAGACAGGTTGAAACAGGTTGAAGTAAGAGGTACTTGCCATCTGAAGGGCAACCAGCAGTGCCACCCTTTATGGGTCCAACCAAGCCCTCAGACAAATCACATTGTGTGTTCACCTGGTCCTTTTGTCTAAAACAAGAAAAGAAATACTATGCCTGTGAAATTAGGCAAAGATGAGTACCAGGGACAACCTCGAAGGGGATACAATATGACAAAATAGTAACATAAAGATCGAAAGGACTATATTGGGGCAGATAGTAAACGGATAGGCCCACATGAGTCTCCTTATCCTACTTTTGCCCCTAATTGCTTTAAGTTATTTCACTAAGTCTACAGTTACTTAACCTCATTTTCTCTTCCAAAAAAATGGGAATAATAATAAGAACACTTACCTCCCTGGAGAAATATAAAATTTACATAAAATAAAACATATATTTATGCACAGCACAATATTCAGCACACATTAGACATTCAATAAACATTAGCTGCTATTATTATTCATTTTATTTTCATTGTTACACCTGGGGCCCATGGTCATAGATATGGTGATGACCCATCCCCTCCCTTACTCCTCTCTCCCTCCCTTCACCACCCTACTGTTGATGTATAGTATCAGTTGTGTTAAGTAGTATGCTGTAAGGTCTAATTGACTTTTCTTCACTTTGATATATGTGTATACATCCATCAGTGATGTATATTATACTTTCAGTGTGCTTTTTACTTTACATATTGTTATAATACTGTGAGGGGAAAAAAATCACAGGTAATTTTAGAACATGAATTGCTTCCAGGTGACAAAATGGTTAATGGGAATACAACTGTAAAAAAAATAGATATTGCAGAATATAACTCAAGTTTGCATTCCTTACCTTACTAGATAGCAGATCAACTTCATAGTTTTAGGTGCCCATCCCCCTAAAAATTGACAGAGCATTTATTTTCAAACAATTTCACTGAAATATTTTATCAATTTTGTATTACTAGATTATTTCCCAACTAGTTTATCATTTGACCCCTTCTGCTTGTATAATCTTCATTTGCCAATTTTAGTTACTTCTCCATTTGGACACCATTGTGATGAATTCCTTACTCGCATGGGGATCTGCTTGACATATGACCACGGACTTACCCTTGGGTTCTACATTCACTGCCCTCCAACCCTCATTTTTCAGTCTTTTACTTTCCTGAAACCTTGTTCACTGTGTCCCTTATTTCCTAAAGTATTTTATTATTGTTATTACAGAATATCTCTATGTTACTATATGTTCAATTTATTTCTCAGCTACCATTATACCAACCTAAATGTGACAAGGAGTTAAATTTCTCTTTGCTCATTAAGTATTAGAGATCCCAAAACTGTTTTCAGAGTCCATTTGCTATGTACAGTCAAATAGAAAATGTCATTTGTTTCATTGTAGTAAAATATACATAACATAGAATTGATCATTTTAACCACTTTTAAGTTTACAGATCAATAGCATTAAGTACATTCATATTACTGGGCAACCATCACCACTAGGAATCATTTTTTGAAGATGCACAAGTTTTAGGGTGTCCACTTTTCTTCCTATTGTGATCCCATACAATTAGAGTTTCATAGTTTACAGGCATTATTTTTAATCCATAATGCTGGCAAAGTAACATCTTTTAACTATTCAAAATTATGAATATTCAGGAGTAATACAAAAGTAATACAAAAAACACTGTATTTATGCCAAAATCAACAATTTTAGACCTAGTAGTATTCACTCATCACTGTGAATCAAATCAATGAGAACCCTGGAATTTAATAGACTGAACCATTTCAGTCACAGCACATCAAACTCCAATTCCAGGCTTGCAGCAAATACAGCAAGGATAGTGAGTAACTCTCAACTCCAATGTCAATAATTTCGTGAAAAAGAATATATCCTTACATAAACTCAAAAATGGCCCAAAGTTTAATCCCAAGGCCAGAGACTTCAGAATTATTTCAAGATTTACATATTTAGCTCCAAATTTTCAAAGTTAAATTACCCTAACAATGGCTATATATCAATTTTAGTTTAATTCTTCTTCAAACCAAGCCACACTGATTAGCAGGGCAAGCTTGAAAATTCAGATGTATCCTAATGTTTGCACTCCAAGGACACTGCTTTCAAAATGTAAAATATGATTTATTCTCATCAAAATTTGTAAATTTATTGTGAATTGTAGCTTCATTTCCTCTAAAGAACTCTGTAATCCTCCCCAATCCTTGAAATTCAGTTTTTTTATAATCTGTGGTTCCACTGAGTCTCAAATGAGTATACAATTAACTCTTGAATAACGTGGAAGTTAGGGGCATTAACCCCACACACAGCTGAAAATCTACCTATAACGTTTGACTCTCCCAAAACTTAACTACTAATAGGCCACTATTGACCAGAAGCCTTTCTGATAACATTAATGTCAATTAACACATATTTTGTATGTTAGTATTATATACTGTATTATTATAATAAAGTAAGCTAGAGAAAAGAAACTGCTATTTAAAAAATCATAAAGAGGAGAAAACATGTTTCCAGTATTATTGAAAAAAATCTGCGTATAAATGGACTCGGGCAATTCAAATCTGTGGTTCAAGAGTCAACTGTAGTTCCTAATTGCTTTCTATTCAATCCACATGTCTCATTTAAGACTGAAGACTCTCACCTTAAACAAATCAGCATTGTCCTTGTTTGGGGGTTGTTTCTGTAATTTCAAGTTTAGTGTGTTTGGATAAGAAACACAATCCTGTGAGTTTCTGGGGATCTAATAATTCAGGTATTTGTCAGCACCTCATTCTCAGAAGTCCTTGATCTGAGGAAGCAGACTAAGTCTTTTTCAATAAATATCCGTAATCTAGTCTTTTAAAATCTAAAACATTCAAACAGTGCTTAAGGCCACAAGCATAAAGAGTTGCGATCTTCATCATTTATTTTATCATATTATGCAATACACTTGAGCACCAATTTTCACAGTACAAATTTGTGTAGGATGTGATAGAACTAGGTAAACTAACTTCTTCACTGGGCACAAATAAATGAACAAAAACTAACTTTATCCTTCCATTATATATAGGGCAAATGAACTCAGCTTTTCTGTTAGATAAAATTCCTCAATTTCCTTGGAGACAGATAGTTTATGTGTGCTTACTCATCATGAAGAAAACTAATTAACATCGTAAATGAGTTACACCCCAGGGTCTGATGGAACACATTTGGCTTGAGAAGTGCATATGTGTAGCACCTAAACAAGTTAGAGACATCTTTTTATTTTTATTTTTATTTTTTTTTTTTTTTAAGATTTAATGTGTTTTATTGATTAAAATATTACATTTGTGCCACTTTCCCTTCCCTCTGCTCCCCTCCACCCGGTGGCCCCCTCCCTCCAGTTGTCCCCCCCTTTTAGATTATGTCCATTAGTTGTGCTTACAGTTCCTCCCAACCTCTCTCCGTCTATTCCATTCCCTCCTACCATGATCTCCAATTCCTATATCATCTCCCTCCCTCTCCCCACTCCCCCTCCCTGTTGACCTCCCCCCACTATATTTCCCTTACCCACAGTTCCTTTTCCACTCTCGTTGCCTGTTTCGTTTGCCTTTGTTTCATCTCCCTAGCTTCTGTTTTTTAAACCAGTCCCTTTAACTTCTCATATAACAGTGGTTTGGATCTAATGAACTCTTTCAGTTTTATTTTGTCCTGGAAACACTTTCTCTGTCCTTCTATTCTGAATGACAATTTCGCTGGATAGAGTATTCGTGGTTGTAGGTTTTGGATTTTCATTACTTTGAATATTTCTTGCCAGTTCCTTCTTGTCTGTAGGGTTTCCCTTGAGAAGTCAGCTGATAGTCTAATTGGGACCCCTTTGTACATAATTCTTTTCTTCTCTCTTGCTGCTTTTAAGATTCTCTCTTTATCTTTAATTTTTGACATTTTGATTATAATGTGTCTTGGAGTGGTTCTCCCTGGGTCCAGTCTCTTGGGAACTCTCCTTGCTTCTTGGACCTGCAAGTCTATTCCCTTCCCCAAGTCTGGGAAGTTCTCCTTTATTATATTTTCACTCAATTTTTCAAGTTCTAGTTCATCTTCCTCATTCTCTGGCAAACCAATGATTCTTATGTTGGGCCTTTTATAGCTGTCCCAGAGGTTTCTGATCCTCTCATTGTTGCTTCCCATTTCCTCTCGCTGCATTGGTTGACTGCTAGTTTCTTCTCCATATTCCAGTTTGTTGAAATGGACTCTGGATTCCTCACCATCTGTCTCATATGTGTTTTTGTTCCTTTCGTTATGAAAGTTTTTCGCTTCTTTCATATCTTTTTCCTGCTCTTTTGTGAATTCTGTAAGCCACCTGATAACAATGGCCCAGAACTGAGCCTCTGACAGGTTTCTTATCTGTTCATCTGTCAGGTTCTCTATCTGCTGTCTGGTGAGTTGTGTTACCGGTATTTCTAAAGTTGCCTGCCTCATTTTGACAGATGCGTTTTGTTTTCCTGGGCTGGCTGTCGGGAGCAGGGGGCAGTGCCTGCGTACGCGTCACAAATCAGCGACAGGCAGGCGCGCGACCTATTTCGCAGCCCTGTGGTGCTTTCTGTGGGGGCGGGGGTCCAAGATGGATTCACACAGTTATTCAGCTAGGTGACCGGGATCCGTCCTCCCGCCCCCCTGGGCCTCACTGTTCAAGGCGATGCTGCGGCTGCTCCCCAGAGCCGGAGTCGCGCAGGAGTCGCGCAGGCCAGGGGCTTGATTGGAGTCGCGCACGCCAGAGGCTTGAATGCCTCCAGGATTTTTCGCCGCCCCGCCCCGCCGCTCCGCAAGCAGCTTTGCCTTCTTTAACTCTTACCTGCCCAAATGGCACCGCTGGTTTATAACTTCATATGTTGGGCTTCCGTGTAGCTTTATTTTCTGGAATTTCTAGTTATCCTTTGTTTTGAAGTAGTTGTATTCCACTATAGTTGTGGAGGGAGACCTAGCGTGTCCGTCTAAGCCTCCATCTTGGCCGGAAGTCTAGAGACATCTTTTTAAAGGCAAGCTTTTCCAGATGATCTTCAGGTCCTAAGGAAGGGTGGACAAGAATTATATTCCAGGACCAGAATTATTCAAGTCAGAGCCAAAGTCTAAATGGGAATGGGACAATTGAACTAAAAAAGAAAAATTGTCCTTGTTTTCACACCTGATTCTATGCGTAATTCCAGTTGGTCCATGAGGTTCTATCTTCAAGGACAGGTAGGTTACTTTCTCAGTGTCTGTACCCAGAACATGAAAGAATAGATGTACCATTTCTCTACTCTCTAGTGTCATTCCTGTTTAATCTTCTTTTAAAGCATTCTGTGATTTTAACCAGGCAGAAATACCCAGTACAAAAAGGAACTTTTTCAACAGATGGAGGTATTGTAAAAGAAGAGCACCAGAGACTCCTACACTAGGGAAAAGTACCCAAAGATTAGCCCACCCACATCTAAAAGTTTCAAACAAACAACATGCCTCTTTGTCTGTTAAACCTTGAGCTAAAAAGCTGTATTCCATGAAAACAAGCAAACAAACAAAAATCTAGACAATATTTTTCTCTATAAAATGAGCTGCAAAACAACCTATTTTCCAAAACTGGAAGTTAGGGAGTTGCCAACATTAAAAATTTAGAAGATACAGTTTCAAGAAAGGCAAGTATTTAACTAAAAATAAAACCATTAAAATGATCAATATTGCTATAATTTGTTATAATCTAAAAGCATGTGTGTTCAACAACAGATTTTGTTAGTGAGATCTTTGGTTAAAAGAATCTGAAATACTAAAGCTGTTTTTCATAACTGTGGCTCCCTAGTCCATTTTACATAAATACTTGAGTTAAACTAACAAATACTTCTTGAGATCCTATCAGCATTTCACTAAGGTCTTTAAGATAAAATTGTGACAAGGAGTAAAAAGTTCAGTGATTTTCCTTACCTTGCTGAAATACATTTGCATTCTTCAGGAATATAAATAGAGATCACCTTCAAAGATTCTTTATTACCCAGAAGAGGTGTGACATCTGAGACCAATATATATAGTTGAATCTGTCAATACAAATAACTCCCAAATAACTTCAGGAGCTAGGGGTTATTTTGAAGTTTTTTGTTTGTTTGTTTGTTTGGTTGGTTGTTTGGTTGGTGTACTAAGGGTATTATATTCAGTAGAAAACAAGTTTTAACTGGAGACTAGAGGGATAGGGCCTTTGCAAAAGTAATAAGAATGTCCAAGAGGAAATGAGTAAACAAATCTAGTCTGTTAAGATAAAGCTATCAATACAACAATGCAATAGTCAGCTTTGATGTAAAAGAAATAACTGTAAAAATCTAATTGGACAACAGTGAGTTAATAATGTTCAGAGTTACATAATTCCCTGAAGAACAAAATCTTAACCTTAAGTGGGATATAATTCACTATTTTCTGAAAGGCTTTTTTATTGTTGTTTTTTCCTCATTACTACTCCTACTAGAAATCAAGTGGACTCCTAACAATAATTTAACTTGGTTAGGAAAAAAAAATCTCAGAAGAATGAAACAAAACCTGAGTCCAAACTATAATTTTGACATGCAGTAAATTAAGAAAGTGTTAATTCTC
Organism: Furipterus horrens; assembly: GCF_987537825.1. NCBI lineage: Eukaryota > Metazoa > Chordata > Mammalia > Chiroptera > Furipteridae > Furipterus > Furipterus horrens. The sequence continues at coordinate 47,519,640 of NW_028327187.1, forward strand.
TAATAAAACAGGTGTAAAACTACTGGATAATCTTTACATGTCACAGAAACCTGCAGGTATTGTCATATAGACATTTTCAGATATTTCTAAAAAGCCATTATTTCACATATTCTGTCCCATTGTCTGATATATACCAAGGCCATTGAAAACTATATCTTTTTTCTTCCTTATTACCATTGAAAGTAGGCAGAAAAATTATTTTAACTCTCGTTTTACAAACCAGAAAAGACTATATTTCAGAGATTTGTTCAAGATTATTTGACAAAACCAGAAGTAGAACTTCAGACTCCTGATACAATATTCTGTGAGTGTATTCCACCTTCTAATGTCTGTTGAAGGTTTGCCTTCAAACTCACCACCAAGTAATTAAAATGACCACAAGTTCTTTGACTTGAAAATGAAAGTTTATTAGTTAAAATCTGTTAAAACACATAACAATAAAATGCTGTGATTCAATAGCTAATAAGGATTATATTCAACTATAATCTAATAACTAGCAGTAATCATCATACATAAGTATACAACTGTATAATCACTTCTCATATACTTTCTAATTCATTGCCATCTACCAGTCTATCTCCCTTAGTTTTCATACCTATAAGTTTGTCTCAGAATGATGAGCCTGTCTCAAGAAGATCCAGAAATTGAAGGAAACTTAACTTGGGGTGGTAAACACACAATACAACATACAGGTGATATATTATAGACTTGTACACCAAAACCTATGTAATTTTATTAATCAATCTCACACCAATAAATTCAATAAAAACTTATTTTAAAGGATCGATAAAAGGGCTAGTTTGGATAAAGGATCAGCCACTATGTTCATTCTCCTGGAGAAGAGATGCAGGATTCCAAGCAGAGGCATCCAATCAGTAGACTGCCAAATTAGTTAATATATCTCCTAATCATTTCTTTTTATTATTATTTTACTATTTTATTTATTTATATGTTGTTTTTCTATTAGCTCCTAATCATGTTTCTAAGTGCATGACTTGGGTCAATTGCCAGCCAGCTATTTCAATCAGCATCAACAACTTAGAATTGGCTAATTTGCATATGACAAGTACAAGCCTGCTTATGAACTAACTCCATGGTTTTCCACCATAAACAACTGCATAATTATTGACAACTCATTACATTTCTTCTCTCTTCTGAAAATACTTTTCTTACTAGCTCATGTTCCTACGTAGTTTGTTATTTCCTACACTTATTTCTTACCACTATTGATTCTGTTTCTAATTCTGTTCCAAAGAACAAACGTACTTAATACAAATATCATTGCTTGGAGTACGGTTACATCTTAACAATTATTAAAAACGTATAATCACACAATCAAAGCAAAAATTTCAATATATTTTATCTATTCCCAAGGTGTCATTATAGTACAGTCTTTCCAGGTGACCCACTTAGCCAAGCAGCTAGTCAGCCCCACATATTATGATGTTATAGCATTTTCCTACTTTAACACTGGGCCACATTGAACACTTGTTGTTTTATGGGATGGTTCAAGCTTTATCTTGTTTCAAGGTCTGGAATAGTCTCACAGATTTCTCTTGGTTTATTTGATGACTTGCTTGACTTAGCATGGTTGCTTGTGTTCCCTTGTTAATACTAACAGTTTTAGCAAACTCACACTAATCTGTTGTAGAATTGTATAAAGTCCATATTCCAGAATTCTTGTAGGAGAAATAGCTACCCTTCAGTATCTATATTTGAGAAGCATCAGATTTGTCCATTTACAGTTAAATTGCTCATCAAATATAATTTGTAGCAGACTTATGGGCTCTTGTATATGTTTTATGATCTTGCCCAAGCATTTATGCTTTGATATTTATTTTGACACAAAATTATAGGACAATTTCCCAAAGTCCAAATTTCTAGTGCAGAGTTTACATCTTCCTTGGCTGTTTCTAAACCTTTAATTAAGTAATAGAGGGCTGACAACTTTGCTAAAGTCCTACAACTTTGCTAAAGTCCTACTATGGAGGCCTCTTTAAGTAAGAAGTTACATCTTCTTAAGTAGAAGTGTTCACTCTTGTCCTGTTAATTTGAATATATTCACTATGATGCCATCCTGAGGATTATTCCTCTTCCAGCTTCCACTCATTGTAGAACAATGAAATTGGGTGTCAAGCTGTGATAGAGTTCATCAGGTCTTTGCTCCATTGTTAGGTGGGGAGCTTATTTTCTTTGTTATTGCTTGCACTTGTTATCAGGAATCCTAGCAGAAGAACAAGTGCAGGTAAAGAAAGAACTATATGGCTAAAGTCAGAGTTTTTCACATAAGTACAATAAAGAAACATGATCAGCCTGCGCTGGAACTAAAACAAATATTATTTGTTCTTTAAGGTATTAAGGAAAATGTACAGAACTAGGAGAAAATTCATATTGCTAATATTTAGAAAATTAGAAAATATTTGAAACAGAAAAACAAACAGTTCTTATATGCTGTGGGATCTCATCCAATTCTTAAGTCATCATTTGCATCTTCACACACAGTTTCTATGTTGAACATAGTGTGAGCCACATCAAGCATTAGTTCTCTCTCTTCTTTTGGTGTAAGTAATAATTCTAAATCTGAGTCATCATTGAGGTCTTGTTGTGAATCGAGCTCTGGTTGTGAAGCAAGATCTGGTAGTGAGGCAATGTCCAGTAGTGAAGTGATGTCCAGTTGTAAAGGGAGGTCTGGTTGTGAAGCGATGTCCAGTTGTGAAGCAATGTCCAGTTGTGAAGCGAGGTATGGTTGTGAAGCAATGGCCGGTTGTGAAGCAATGTCCAGTTGTGAAGCCAGGTCTGGTCGTGAAGCGATGTCCAGTTGTGAAGCGAACTCTGGTCGTGAAGCGATGTCCAGTTGTGAAGCAGGGTATGGTTGTGGAGCAATGTCCGATTGTGAAGCAATGTCCAGTTGTGAAGCGAGGTCTGGTCGTGAAGTGATGTCCAGTTGTGAAGTGAACTCTGGTCGTGAAGTGATGTCCAATTGTGAAGCAATGTCCATTTGTGAAGCAAGGTATGGCTGTGAAGCGATGTCCGGTTGTGAAGCAATGTCCAGTTGTGAAGCGAGGTATGGTTGTGAAGCAATGGCCGGTTGTGAAGCAATGTCCAGTTGTGAAGCCAGGTCTGGTTGTGAAGCCAGGTCTGGTCGTGAAGCGATGTCCAGTTGTGAAGCGAACTCTGGTCGTGAAGCGATGTCCAGTTGTGAAGCAGGGTATGGTTGTGGAGCAATGTCCGATTGTGAAGCAATGTCCAGTTGTGAAGCGAGGTCTGGTCGTGAAGCGATGTCCAGTTGTGAAGTGAACTCTGGTCGTGAAGTGATGTCCAATTGTGAAGCAATGTCCATTTGTGAAGCAAGGTATGGCTGTGAAGTGATGTCCGGTTGTGAAGCGATGTCCAGTTGTGAAGCGAGGTATGGTTGTGAAGCGATGTTCGGTTGTGAAGCGATGTCCAGTTGTGAAGCGATGTCTTGTTGTGAAGCCAGGTATGGTTGTGAAGCGATGTTCGGTTGTGAAGCGATGTCCAGTTGTGAAGTGAGGTATAGTTGTGAAGCGATGTCTTGTTGTGAAGCCAGGTATGGTTGTGAAGCGATGTCCTGTTGTGAAGCGATGTCCAGTTGTGAAGCGAGGTATAGTTGTGAAGCAATGTCTTGTTGTGAAGCCGGGTATGGTTGTGAAGCGATGTCCTGTTGTGAAGCAAGGTCTTGTTGTGAAGCGATGTCCTGTTGTGAAGCGAGGTATGGTTGTGAAGCAATGTCTAGTTGCGAAGCCAGGTATGGTTGTGAAGCGATGTCCAGTTGTGAAGCGAGGTATGGTCGTAAAGCGATGTCCAGTTGTGAAGCAAGGTCTTGTTGTGAAGCGATGTTCAGTTGTGAAGCGAGGTATGGTCGTAAAGCGATGTCCAGTTGTGAAGCAAGGTCTTGTTGTGAAGCGATGTCCAGTTGTGAAGCTATGTCCAGTTGTGAAGCGAGGTCTGGTCGTGAAGCGACGTCCAGCTGTGAAGCAAGGTCTGGTCGTGAAGCAATGTCCAGCTGTGAAGCGAGGTCTGGTCGTGAAGCGATGTCCAGCTGTGAAGCGAGGTCTGGTCGTGAAGCGATGTCCAGCTGTGAAGCGAGGTCTGGTCGTGAAGCGATGTTCATCTGTGAAGCGAGGTCTGGTCGTGGAGCGATGTCCAGCTGTGAAGCGAAGTCTGGTCGTGAAACGAGGTCTGGTCGCGAAGCAATGTCTGATCGTGAAGTGATGTCCAGCTGTGAATCGAGGTCTGGTGGTGAAGCGATGTCCATCTGTGAAGCAAGGTCTGGTTGTGAAGCAAGGTCTGGTCGTGAAGTGATGTCCAGCTGTGAAGCCAGGTCTGGTGGTGAAGCGATGTCCATCTGTGAAGCAAGGTCTGGTTCTGAAGCAAGGGCTGGTCGTGAAGCGAGGTCTGGTTGTAAAGCTTCATCAGAAAGAGGTGCATCTGTTTCCATCAGTTCTGCTCCAACATTTGGCTCTACACAAGGAACTTGTTCTTGTGACATTAGTTGTAAAATATCATCAGCTATTGGTATTAACTGGGTTACACAATCTAATAATAAAAAGAAAAATATAAAGATTAGTATCCTTGAGCCTTTATCCATCCTGCAGTTTATGGCCATAGAATAAGGTTGAAAGGGTGTTCCCTAGCTATTGTTCTTCTTTTTTTGATGACCTTATGTTGATCTACTACTTATATTCTCCTTTAAACCTTTCATAATCTTCATCTCTTCCTAGGAATTTGAGGAGAAAGTGAACACAGATAGTTTCTCTATATTTATTCAACATCTCTATTGAGGAAGATACATTCACTCAGTCTTTCAGTTAATTCTGTCTGTATTAGCTTGTTTGTCTCATTGCCATTTATATCTGGTGCTGCTAAATTCTTTCTGGGATTTTAATAATCCATTCATCAAAGTTTCCAATTGCCTCTGTAACCTAGGAGATCTACTGTAAATGAAACTCCCACATTCTCTGTCTTTTGCAAATTTTGGACAACTTATGCTATAAAATTAGAAGCTTGGTCATTTCCTATTACTGCCAATATCGCATATCTAGCCATAGTTATACTATTCTCACCTGTATGTCTGGTGTGCTTTGCACACCTTCTTCCTGAGTGCTTATGCTTCTGAAAGCCATATACTTTGTTTAAAAATCTAGGGATTAGACCAATATTATCTACTTGTCACATCTGTCTGGTTTACTACCGCCATTTACATTAAAATGAGTTACGTACAAAACAATAAAAAGTCTTAGAGATATAATATCTGTGGAAATAGCATAGGTAAAATAGTCGATATAATAAATGGTGACAGATGGTTACTAGACTTATTGTAGTGACCACATCATAAAAAAATATAAATGTCAAATCACTATGCTGTATACCTGAAACTAATATAATATTGCAGATCAAATATACTTTAATAAAAATGTTTGTTGGAGATTCAGGTTTTTAGTAATTTGACATATCTCATATTGCTTACTCCCTTGCTTATTTGATTCATAGTTTGCTTTTTTCATTCTTTCTCCTCTGCTTACCTAGGACATTCATGTCCATATGCCCTGAGATTTCACGTACCAATTCTGCAACATTAAATTGAACTGACAAGAGAGCTGAATTTGGGTCCCCAAGAGTGCAGAGTCTACATTAATTTTGGGATATCCAATTGTCTCCTCTTAAGTAGATTATTCTGTCTTTCCATTCTGATGAGCTGGTATGTATCCTATATAACCTGCTAAATTGTTTTCATTGTTTCATTTTCATATCTCCCTGCTCTTCCTCTATAGTACAATCTATAATTTTGCATTACAGCATATATCTTCAGTTCACGGCTGATCAGTGTAGCTATATACTTTTCACTGTTTTCTTGGGCATGTTCTTGGTACATCAAATTTCTAGCTACCAGTCCTGCAAATTAGGCTGCTTTTTTCCCTATCCAGCCTCAGTCAAGCTTCTTCTAATGAAGATTATTAGGAAGCAGCCATCCATCTCACTCCTTCAGGATAATGCCAAATTTGTTATTGCCATGTGCCAGCAGTTCTGACCAGAATGATGCTCAGCTAATCATACTCCTTAGACCTTTACTGGAGTACAGCAAGTCATCAGCCAGATGGTCTGTGATTTTTCACATGGAACTTGCTAGTCTCCACAGGGCCCGGTTTGACCCACTGAGTTATAAAGTATCTGCACTTAGTATAAGTCCTGTTAGAACCACACTTTTTTTTTTTTGGTCCAAGATCCTGATGGTAGGAATGGGATTTGCCCTATAATAATGATCAAAACCATGATGATCAGAGGGTATTATTTTGGCTATCGACAACTTTGCATCTGAAGTATGGAAGAATGGGTACTAGAGACATATTATTTGTTTTTGTTTTAATTCAAAGGATCTCTGCTTTTTTTTTTTTTTAATCACTGTGTGGTTGCCTCTCATCCGTGCCCCCAACTGGGGACCTGATGTGCAACCTAGTAATGTGCCTTGACTGGAAATCAAACCAGCAACACTTGGCTCACAGGCCAACGCTCAGTCCACTGAGCCCCAGCAGCCAGGGCTGGATCTCTGCTTTTTGATTAGAGGAAAAAGCAGTCTACTGGAGGAAAATAATCAAAAAGA